>NW_027195589.1:92500-112500 GCF_038502225.1 Cherax quadricarinatus
ACTTTAGGTGCTTGTCCAGTGCCAGCTTGAAGACTGCCAGGGGTCTGTTGTGTGCTGTTGTGTGCTGGGAGGCAGTTGAACAGTCTCAGGCCCCTGACACTTATTGTATGGTCTCTTAACGTGCTAGTGACACCCCTGCTTTTCATTGGGGGGATGGTGCATCGTCTGCCAAGTCTTTTGCTTTCGTAGTGAGTGATTTTCGTTTGCAGGTTCGGTACTAGTCCCTCTAGGATTTTCCAGGTGTATATAATCATGTATCTCTCCCTCCTGCGTTCCAGGGAATACAGGTTTAGGAACCTCATGCGCTCCCAGTAATTGAGGTGTTTTATCTCCATTATGCGCACCGTGAAAGTTCTCTGTGCATTTTCTAGGTCGGCAATTTCACCTGCCTTGAAAGGTGCTGTTAGTGTGCAGCAATATTCCAGCCTAGATAGAACAAGTGACCTGAAGAGTGTCATCATGGGCTTGGCCTCCATAGTTTTGAAGGTTCTCATTATCCATCCTGTCATTTTTCTAGCAGATGCGATTGATACAATGTTATGGTCCTTGAAGGTGAGATCCTCCGTCATGATCACTCCCAGGTCTTTGACGTTGGTGTTTCGCTCTATTTTGTGGCCAGAATTTGTTTTGTACTCTGATGAAGATTTAATTTCCTCATGTTTACCATATCTGAGTAATTGAAATTTCTCATCGTTGAACTTCATATTGTTTTCTGCAGCCCACTGAAAGATTTGGTTGATGTCTGCCTGGAGCTTTGCAGTGTCTGCAATGGAAGACACTGTCATGCAGATTCGGGTGTCATCTGCAAAGGAAGACACGGTGCTGTGGCTGACATCCTTGTCTGTGTCAGATATGAGGATGAGGAACAAAATGGGAGCGAGTACTGTGCCTTGTGGAACAGAGCTTTTCACCGTAGCTGCCTCGGACTTTACTCTGTTGACGACTACTCCCTGTGTTCTGTTAGTGAGGAAATTATAGATCCATCGACCGACTTTTCCTGTTATTCCTTTAGCACGCATTTTGTGCGCTATTACGCAATGGTCACACTTGTCGAAGGCTTTTGCAAAGTCTGTATATATTACATCTGCATTCTTTTTGTCTTCTAGTGCAGTTAGGACCTTGTCGTAGTGATCCAATAGTTGAGACAGACAGGAGCGACCTGTTCTAAACCCATGTTGCCCTGGGTTGTGTAGCTGATGGGTTTCTAGATGGGTGGTGATCTTGCTTCTTAGGACCCTTTCAAAGATTTTTATGATATGGGATGTTAGTGCTATTGGTCTGTAGTTCTTTGCTGTTGCTTTACTGCCCCCTTTGTGGAGTGGGGCTATGTCTGTTGTTTTTAGTAACTGTGGGACGACCCTCGTGTCCATGCTCTCTCTCCATAGGATGGAAAAGGCTCGTGATAGGGGCTTCTTGCAGTTCTTGATGAACACAGAGTTCCATGAGTCTGGCCCTGGGGCAGAGTGCATGGGCATGTCATTTATCGCCTGTTCGAAGTCATATGGCGTCAGGATAACATCGGATAGGCTTGTGTTAATCAAATTTTGTGGCTCTCTCATAAAAAAATCATTTTGATCTTCGACTCTCAGTCTGGTTAGCGGCTTGCTAAAAACTGAGTCATATTGGGACTTGAGTAGCTCACTCATTTCCTTGCTGTCATCTGTGTAGGACCCATCTTGTTTAAGTAGGGGCCCAATACTGGACGTTGTTCTCGATTTTGATTTGGCATAGGAGAAGAAATACTTTGGGTTTCTTTCGATTTCATTTATGGCTTTTAGTTCTAACCGCGATTTCTGTCTCCTAAAGGATTCTTTTAGCTTAAGTTCGATGCTTGCTATTTCTCTGACCAGTGTCTCCCTACGCATTTCAGATATATTGACCTCTTTTAGCCGCTCTGTTATTCTTTTCCGTCGCCTGTAAAGGGAGCGCCTGTCTCTTTCTATTTTACATCTACTCCTCCTTTTTCTTAGAGGAATAAGCCTTGTGCATACATCGAGTGCCACCGAGTTAATCTGTTCTAGGCATAAGTTGGGGTCTGTGTTGCTTAGTATATCTTCCCAGCTTATATCGGTTAGGACTTGGTTTACTTGGTCCCACTTTGTTTTTGTTATTGAAGTTGAATTTGGTGAATGCTCCCTCGTGACTAGTCTCATTATATCGGTCTGGGGCTCCACGCATACATGTCTGAACCTCAATTATGTTGTGATCTGAGTATATTGTTTTTGATATGGTGATATTTCTTATCAGATCATCATTGTTAGTGAAGATGAGGTCTAGTGTATTCTCCAGTCTAGTAGGCTCTATTATTTGCTGGTTTAAATTGAATTTTGTGCAGAGAGTGTGAGTGTGAGTTTTCATCAGAGCTGCCTCCTGGTGTTATTACTGCAACAATATTATTTGCTATATTCCTCCATTTTAGGTGCCTTAAGTTGAAATCCCCCAGGAGCAAGATGTTGGGTGCAGGAGCTGGAAGATTTTCCAGACAGTGGTCAATTTTTAACAGCTGTTCCTGGAATTGCTGGGATGTTGCATCCGGAGGCTTGTAGACTACCACAATGACTAGGTTTTGGTTCTCGACCTTTACTGCTAAAACTTCCACTACATCATTTGAGGCATTAAGCAGTTCTGTGCAATCAAGTGACTATGCAATGTACAGGCCAACCCCCCCCCCCTTTTGCCTGTTCACTCTGTCACATCTGTATAGGTTGTAACCTGGGATCCATATTTCATTGTCCAAGTGATCCTTTATGTGGGTCTCAGTGAAAGCCGCGAACATTGCCTTTGCCTCTGCAAGCAGTCCACGGATGAAAGGTATTTTGTTGTTCCCTCCCTTCTAAGTAACCCCCTTCCTTCTAGGTAGTCCCCTCCCTTCTAAGTAACCCCCTTCCTTATAGGTAGTGCCCTCCCTTCTAAGTAACCCCCTTCCTTCTAGGTAATCCCCTCCCTTCTAAGTGTGTGTATATATATGTGTGTGTTAGTCACCATTTTGTCCTAGGCACATGTCGATTAGACACTAGGCCTGTTGTATATGAGTACGTGTGTGTGTGTGTACACTCACCTATTTGTGGTTGCAGGGGTCGATTCATAGCTCCTGGCCCCGCCTCTTCACTGATTGCTACTAGGTCCTCTCTCTTCCTGCCCCATGAGCTTTATCATACCTCGCCTTAAAACTATGTATGGTTCCCGCCTGCACTACTTCACTTTCTAGGCTATTCCACGGCTTGACTACTCTATGACTGAAGAAATACTTTCTAACATCCCTTTGATTCATCTGAATCTTCAACTTCCAATTGTGACCTCTTGTGTCTGTGTCCCATCTCTGGAACATCCCGTCTTTGTCCACCTTGTCTATTTCGCGCAGTATTTTATATGTCGTTATCATGTCTCCCCTGACCCTCCTGTCCTCCAGTGTCGTCAGGCCGATTTCCCTCAACCTTTCTTCGTACTACAATCCCCGTAGCTCTGGGACTAGTCTTGTTGCAAACCTTTGCACCTTCTCTAATTTCTTGACGTGCTTGACTAGGTGTGGTTTCCAAACTGGTGCTGCATACTCCAGTATGGGCCTGACGTAGATGGTGTACAGTGTGTGTGTGTGTGTGTGTTAGTTACCATTCTGTCATAGGCACATGTCGATTAGACACTGTGTGTGTGTTTGTGTGTGTGTGTGTGTGTGTGTGTGTGTGTGTGTGTGTGTGTGTGTGTACGTACCACTATCACCCTGCTAACTGATAAAACACTAATACTATCATGACGAGTCTGCAGTAATTCCATCTGCAATCAGCAAGGAATGTGTCACCATCCAGCTGCCTAACCTTGTGCAATGCTACACAATATGGCAACTACAATACTTGACCTCTGGTGCAATGTGTGTACACACCTATTTGTGGTTGCAGGGGTCGATTCGTAGCTCCTGGCCTCACCTCTTCGCTGGCCGTTACTAGGTCCACTCTCTCTCCCTGCTTCAAGCAATTTATCGCACCTTTCTTAGTGTGTGTGTGTACTCACCTAATTGTGGTTGCAGGGGTCGAGACTCAGCTCCTGGCCCCGCCTCTTCACTGATCGCTACTGGATCCTCTCTCTCTCTCTGCTTCCTGAGCTTTGTCATACCTCTTCTTAAAACTATGTATGGTTCCTGCCTCCACTACTTCACTTGCTAGGCTATTCCACTTGCTGACAACTCTATGACTGAAGAAATACTTCCTAACGTCCCTGTGACTCGTCTGAGTCTTCAGCTTCCAGTTGTGACCCCTTGTCCCTGTGTCCCCTCTCTGGAACATCCTATCTCTGTCCACCTTGTCTATTCCCCGCAGTATCTTGTATGTCGTTATCATGTCTCCCCTGACCCTTCTGTCCTCCAGTGTCGTCAGTCCGATTTCCCTTAACCTTTCCTCGTACGACATTCCCTTGAGCTCTGGGACTAGCCTTGTTGCAAACCTTTGTACTTTCTCTAACTTCTTGACGTGCTTGACCAGGTGTGGGTTCCAGACTGGTGCTGCATACTCCAGTATGGGCCTAACATACACAGTGTACAGTGTCTTGAACGATTCCTTATTAAGGTATCGGAACGCTATTCTCAGGTTTGCCAGGCGCCCGTATGCTGCAGCGGTTATTTGGTTGATGTGTGCCTCCGGTGATGTGCTCGGTGTTATGGTCACCCCAAGGTCTTTCTCCCTGAGTGAGGTCTGTAGTCTTTGTCCACCTAGCCTATACTCTGTCTGCGGTCTTCTTTGCTCCTCCCCAATCTTCATGACTTTGCATTTGGCTGGATTGAATTCGAGAAGCCAGTTACTGGACCACATGTCCAGCCTCTCCAGGTCTCTTTGCCATCCTGCCTCATCCTCGTCCGATTTAATTCTTCTCATCAACTTCACGTCATCTGCGAACAGGGACACTTCAGAGTCTATTCCTTCCATCATGTCGTTCACATATATCAAAAATAGCACTGGTCCTAGAACTGACCCCTGTGGGACCCCGCTCGTAACAGGCGCCCACTGTGATACCTCTTCACGTACCATGACTCGTTGCTGCCTCCCTGTCAGGTATTCCCTTATCCATTGCAGTGCCCTTCCTTTTACGTGTGCCTGATCCTCCAGCTTCTGCACTAATCTCTTGTGGGGAACTGTGTCAAAGGCCTTCCTGCAGTCTAGGAAAACGCAATCTACCCAACCCTCTCTCTCGTGTCTTACTTCTGTTACCTTGTCATAAAACTCCAGGAGGTTTGTGATACAGGATTTGCCTTCCATGAACCCATGCTGGTTTTCATTTATAATCTTGTTCCTTTCCAGGTGTTCGACCACTCTCCTCCTGATAATCTTCTCCATGACTTTGCACACAATACATGTCAGAGACACAGGTCTGTAGTTTAGTGCCTCGTTTCTGTTTCCTTTCTTAAATATGGGGACTACATTAGCTGTCTTCCATTTCTCAGGTAGTTGCCCAGTTTCAAGGGATGTGTTGAAGATTGTGGTTAGAGGCACACACAGCATCTCTGCTCCTTCTCTAAGGACCCATGGGGAGATGTTGTCCGGTCCCATCGCCTTTGAGGTGTCAAGGTCACTTAAGAGCTTCTTCACCTCCTCCTCAGTTGTTCGTATGTCATCCAACACTTGTTGGTACATTCCCTCTTGATGTTCCCTTCTGTGTTGTCTTCCCACAGCCCTTCCTGTCTCTACTGTAAAAACTTCCTTAAATCTCCTGTTCAGCTCCTCACATACCTCCTGATCATTTCTTGTGAGTTCTCCACCTTCTGTCCTTAATCTGATCACCTGGTCTTTGACTGTTGTCTTCCTCCTGATGTGGCTATACAACAGTTTCGGGTCAGTCTTGATTCTCGATGCTATGTCATTTTCATACTGTCGCTGGGCCTCCCTCCTTACCTGTGCATACTCATTCCTGGCTCTGCGACTGATCTCCCTATTTTCGTGTGTTCTCTGCCTTCTGTACTTTTTCCATTCTCTATTGCACTTTGTTTTTGCCTCCTTACACCGTCGGGTAAACCAGGGGCTTGTTCTGGTCTTCCCGTTGTTACTGTTGCCCTTGGGAATGAACCTTTCCACTGCCTCCTTGCATTTTGTTGCTACATATTCCATCATTTCATTTACTGGCTTTCCTGCCAGTTCTCTGTCCCATTGGACCTCCCGCAGGAAGTTCTTCAACCCTATGTAGTCCCCTCTTTTATAGTCAGGCTTTTCCCATTCTACTCCTGTTATTCTCTCCACTTGCAGCTCTACTATGTATTCAAAGCACAGAACCACGTGGTCGCTAGCTCCTAGGGGACTCTCATACTTGATGTCCTCAATGTCTGAGCTGACCAGGGTGAACACAAGGTCCAATCTTGCTGGTTCATCCTCCCCTCTCACTCTGGTAGTGTCCTCTGTGTATGTGTGTGTGTGTGTGTGTGTGTGTGTGTGTGTGTGTGTGTGTGTGTGTGTGTGTGTGTGTGTGTGTGAGAGAGAGAGAGAGAGAGAGAGAGAGAGGGGGGGGAGGGAGGCGTATTAGTGACCACTCTGGATCAGCTAAATGAAGTGTTGAGGGCGCTTTGTGGCGCTTTATCATCCATATGGTTATGAAACATTTTTCTGAAATTAACAGCAACAACAATAAACCATTATTACTACAACGACCACTACAATTATTACAACTACCACTATTGTTATTTTTACAAATATTACTAAAACTGCAACTGTCACTAGTAATAAAACTCTCTGCTGCTACAACTACCACCTCTGCTACTACAACTATCACCACTATTACTACCACTGGGTATCAAAAAAAAGTATTATCGACGACATTTCGCTCAGGATTGAGTTTTATCTAATATACAGAAAAAAATAAACAAAAAATTACTTAAGAAACAGATGTGTATACAAGATGTTTTGAATATGACACATACGTAGTAGGTTGGTAGACAGCAACCACCCAGGGAAGTACTACCGTCCTGCCAGATGACTGTGAAACAAAAACCTGTAACTGTTTTGCATGATGGTAGGATTGCTGGTTTTCTTTTTCTGTCTCATAAACACGCTAAGATAACAGGGATATCTTGCTACTCCTACTTACACTTTGGTCACACTTCACAGACACGCACATGCATGTATATATATACATACATCTAGGTTTTTCTCATTTTTCTAAATAGCTCTTGTTCTTTTTATTTCTTCTATTGTCCATGGGGAAGTGGAAAAGAATCTTTCCTCCGTAAGCCATGCGTGTCGTATGAGGCGACTAAAATGCCGGGAGCAATGGGCTAGTAACCCCTTCTCCTGTATACAATTACTAAAAAAGAGAAGAAGAAAAACTTTATAAAACTGGGTTGCTTAAATGTGCGTGGATGTAGTGCGGATGACAAGAAACAGATGATTGCTGATGTTATGAATGAAAAGAAGTTGGATGTCCTGGCCCTAAGCGAAACAAAGCTGAAGGGGGTAGGAGAGTTTCAGTGGGGGGAAATAAATGGGATTAAATCTGGAGTATCTGAGAGAGTTAGAGCAAAGGAAGGGGTAGCAGTAATGTTAAATGATCAGTTATGGAAGGAGAAAAGAGAATATGAATGTGTAAATTCAAGAATTATGTGGATTAAAGTAAAGGTTGGATGCGAGAAGTGGGTCATAATAAGCGTGTATGCACCTGGAGAAGAGAGGAATGCAGAGGAGAGAGAGAGATTTTGGGAGATGTTAAGTGAATGTATAGGAGCCTTTGAACCAAGTGAGAGAGTAATTGTGGTAGGGGACTTGAATGCTAAAGTAGGAGAAACTTTTAGAGAGGGTGTGGTAGGTAAGTTTGGGGTGCCAGGTGTAAATGATAATGGGAGCCCTTTGATTGAACATTGTATAGAAAGGGGTTTAGTTATAGGTAATACTTATTTTAAGAAAAAGAGGATAAATAAGTATACACGATATGATGTAGGGCGAAATGACAGTAGTTTCTTGGATTATGTATTGGTAGATAAAAGACTGTTGAGTAGACTTCAGGATGTACATGTTTATAGAGGGGCCACAGATATATCAGATCACTTTCTAGTTGTAGCTACACTGAGAGTAAAAGGTAGATGGGATACAAGGAGAATATAAGCATCAGGGAAGAGAGAGGTGAAGGTTTATAAACTAAAAGAGGAGGCAGTTAGGGTAAGATATAAACAGCTATTGGAGGATAGATGGGCTAATGAGAGCATAGGCAATGGGGTCGAAGAGGTATGGGGTAGGTTTAAAAATGTAGTGTTAGAGTGTTCAGCAGAAGTTTGTGGTTACAGGAAAGTGGGTGCAGGAGGGAAGAGGAGCGATTGGTGGAATGATGATGTAAAGAGAGTAGTAAGGGAGAAAAAGTTAGCATATGAGAAGTTTTTACAAAGTAGAAGTGATGCAAGGAGGGAAGAGTATATGGAGAAAAAGAGAGAAGTTAAGAGAGTGGTGAAGCAATGTAAAAAGAGAGCAAATGAGAGAGTGGGTGAGATGTTATCAACAAATTTTGTTGAAAATAAGAAAAAGTTTTGGAGTGAGATTAACAAGTTAAGAAAGCCTAGAGAACAAATGGATTTGTCAGTTAAAAATAGGAGAGGAGAGTTATTAAATGGAGAGTTAGAGGTATTGGAAAGATGGAGGGAATATTTTGAGGAATTGTTAAATGTTGATGAAGATAGGGAAGCTGTGATTTCGTGTATAGGGCAAGGAGGAATAACATCTTGTAGGAGTGAGGAAGAGCCAGTTGTGAGTGTGGGGGAAGTTCGTGAGGCAGTAGGTAAAATGAAAGGGGGTAAGGCAGCCGGGATTGATGGGATAAAGATAGAAATGTTAAAAGCAGGTGGGGATATAGTTTTGGAGTGGTTGGTGCAATTATTTAATAAATGTATGGAAGAGGGTAAGGTACCTAGGGATTGGCAGAGAGCATGCATAGTTCCTTTGTATAAAGGCAAAGGGGATAAAAGAGAGTGCAAAAATTATAGGGGGATAAGTCTGTTGAGTGTACTTGGTAAAGTGTATGGTAGAGTTATAATTGAAAGAATTAAGAGTAAGACGGAGAATAGGATAGCAGATGAACAAGGAGGCTTTAGGAAAGGTAGGGGGTGTGTGGACCAGGTGTTTACAGTGAAACATATAAGTGAACAGTATTTAGATAAGGCTAAAGAGGTCTTTGTGGCATTTATGGATTTGGAAAAGGCGTATGACAGGGTGGATAGGGGGGCAATGTGGCAGATGTTGCAAGTGTATGGTGTAGGAGGTAGGTTACTGAAAGCAGTGAAGAGTTTTTACGAGGATAGTGAGGCTCAAGTTAGAGTATGTAGGAAAGAGGGAAATTTTTTCCCAGTAAAAGTAGGCCTTAGACAAGGATGTGTGATGTCACCGTGGTTGTTTAATATATTTATAGATGGGGTTGTAAGAGAAGTAAATGCGAGGGTCTTGGCAAGAGGCGTGGAGTTAAAAGATAAAGAATCACACACAAAGTGGGAGTTGTCACAGCTGCTCTTTGCTGATGACACTGTGCTCTTGGGAGATTCTGAAGAGAAGTTGCAGAGATTGGTGGATGAATTTGGTAGGGTGTGCAAAAGAAGAAAATTAAAGGTGAATACAGGAAAGAGTAAGGTTATGAGGATAACAAAAAGATTAGGTGATGAAAGATTGAATATCAGATTGGAGGGAGAGAGTATGGAGGAGGTGAACGTATTCAGATATTTGGGAGTGGGCGTGTCAGCGGATGGGTCTATGAAAGATGAGGTGAATCATAGAATTGATGAGGGAAAAAGAGTGAGTGGTGCACTTAGGAGTCTGTGGAGACAAAGAACTTTGTCCTTGGAGGCAAAGAGGGGAAGGTATGAGAGTATAGTTTTACCAACGCTCTTATATGGGTGTGAAGCGTGGGTGATGAATGTTGCAGCGAGGAGAAGGCTGGAGGCAGTGGAGATGTCATGTCTGAGGGCAATGTGTAGTGTGAATATAATGCAGAGAATTCGTAGTTTGGAAGTTAGGAGGAGGTGCGGGATTACCAAAACTGTTGTCCAGAGGGCTGAGGAAGGGTTGTTGAGGTGGTTCGGACATGTAGAGAGAATGGAGCGAAACAGAATGACTTCAAGAGTGTATCAGTCTGTAGTGGAAGGAAGGCGGGGTAGGGGTCGGCCTAGGAAGGGTTGGAGGGAGGGGGTAAAGGAGGTTTTGTGTGCGAGGGGCTTGGACTTCCAGCAGGCATGCGTGAGCGTGTTTGATAGGAGTGAATGGAGACAAATGGTTTTTAATACTTGACGTGCTGTTGGAGTGTGAGCAAAGTAACATTTATGAAGGGATTCAGGGAAACCGGCAGGCCGGACTTGAGTCCTGGAGATGGGAAGTACAGTGCCTGCACTCTGAAGGAGGGGTGTTAATGTTGCAGTTTAGAAACTGTAGTGTAAAGCACCCTTCTGGCAAGACAGTGATGGAGTGAATGATGGTGAAAGTTTTTCTTTTTCGGGCCACCCTGCCTTGGTGGGAATCGGCCAGTGTGATAATAAAAAAATAAAAACATATGCACACCTTACGTATTTTTTTTATAAAGTTACCAGTGTTGCACGTCTCTTAGTCATCAAGTTGTCAGTCCGACACACCATTTATATGATACAAGAGGCTATGCTAGGCTGAAAGCGCCCCTGAGTCTACTGAATGATGTTATGTGCCTTGATTACAGCCACTTCCTTTTATCCTTGTCATCCTATTTTAGCACGAGTTTGTCCTTGTCCCACGCCATGAGGTGTGTCTGTAGACTACACATGGGTTGTTTGTGTTATGGTTCCTGAACACACGGAGGGCCCGGGTTCGATTCCCGACGGGTAGAAACATTTCGACACGTTTCCTTACACCTGTTGTCCTGTTCACCTAGCAGCAAATAGGTACCTGGGTGTTAGTCGACTGGTGTGGGTCGCATCCTGGGGGACAAGATTAAGGACCCCAATGGAAATAAGTTAGACAGTCCTCGATGACGCACTGACTTTCTTGGGTTATCCTGGGTGGCTAACCCCCCGGGGTTAAAAATCCGAACGAAATCTTATCTTATCTTAATACGTATTTGTGCTTAAGTCTGATTTCAAGGCTATGTGCAGTCTAATCTTTATAATATTTGTTGCATCCAGGGCAGAGGATGGTGTACATTACCGGCTGTGTTGTTAAAAGAGCCATGGAGGTTGAGGCGGGTTTAATGACTCACGAAATCGTAATAGCACGAGTGCAAACAAACCACGGTACGGGTGGGGTTAGAACCCATGGTAAGAGAGTCGTAAAACTCCAGGCTAGTAAGCCATTGGGCCAGCTGGCTACAAATATATCTAGTTGGGTGAATCCTACTGTAACCAGCTGGCCCAGAGACTACAGAAGTGTAGTTGGGGACAATTGTGCTGTAGAGGTCTGAGTTGTACTTTTAAATGTTGACGAAGGGAGGCGGTAATTTCATGCATTGGCCAGGGAGGTATACCATCTTTTATGAGTGAAGGAGAGCAGGATGTGAGTGTGGGGGAAGTGCGTGAGGTATTACGCAGAATGAAATGGGGTAAAGCAACAGGAACTGACAGGATCATGATAGAAATGTTAAAAGCAGGGGAGGGGGATATCATGTTGGAGTGGTTGGTATTTTTGTTTAATAAATGTATGAAAGAGGGGAAGGTACCTAGAGATTGGCAGAGAGTATGTATAGTTCCTTTATATAAAGGGAAATGGGACATAACAGATTGTAAAAATTATAGAGGAATTAGTTTACTGAGTATACCAGGAAAAGTGAACGGTAGGGTTATTATTGAAAGAATTAGAGGTAAGACAGAATGTAGGATTGCAGATGAGCAAGGAGGCTCTAGAGTGGGTAGGGGATGTGTAGATCAAGTGTTTACATTGAAGCATATATGTGAACAGTATTCAGATAAAGGTAGAGAAGTTTTAATTGCATTTATAGATTAAGAAAAGGCATATAGAGTGGATAGGGGAGCAATGTGGCAGATGTTGCAAGTATATGGAATCGGTAGTAAGTTACTAAATGCTGTAAAGAGCTTTTATGAGGATAGTGAGGCTCAGGTTAGGGTGTGTAGAAGAGAGGGAGACTACTTCCCGGTAAAAGTAGGTCTTAGACAGGGATGTGTAATGTCACCATGGTTGTTTAATATATTTATAGATGGGTTGTAAAAGAAGTAAATGCTAGGGGTGGGATTAAATTATGGGGAATTAAATGCAAAATGGGAAGTGACACAGTTACTTTTTGCTGATGATACTGTGCTTATGGGAGATTCTAAAGAAAAATTGCAAAGGTTAGTGAACGAGTTTGGGAGTGTGTGTAAAGACAGAAAGTTGAAAGTGAACATAGAAAAGAGTAAGATTTAGATAAAGAAAAATTTGATATCAAATTGGAGAAGAGTATGGAAGAAGTGAATGTTTTCAGATATTTGGGAGTTAATGTGTCAGTGGATGGATTTATGAAGGATGAGGTTAATCATAGAACTGATGAAGGAAAAAAGGTGAATGGTGCGTTAAGTATGTGGAGACAAAAAACGTTATCTATGGACGCAAAGAAGGGAATGTATGAAAATATAGTGGTACAAACACTCTTATATGGGTGTAAAGCTTGGGTTGTAAATGCTGCAGCGAGGAGGTGGTTGGAGGCAGTGGAGATGTCCTGTCTAAGATCAATGTGTGGTGTAAATATTATGCAGAAAATTCGGGGTGTGGAAATTAATAGAAGGTGTGGAGTTAATTAAAGTATTAGTCAGAGGGTTGAAGAGGGGTTGAGGTGGTTTGGTCATTTAGAGAGAATGGATCAAAGTAGAATGACATGGAGAGCTTACAAATCTGTAGGGGAACGCAGGGTAGGGGTCGTCCTCGAAAAGGTTGGAGGGAGGGGGTAAAGGAGGTTTTGTGGGCGAGGGGCTTGGACTTCCAGCAAGCGTGTGTGAGCGTGTTCGATAGGAGTGAATGGAGTCGACTGGTATTTCGGACCTGACGAGCTGTTGGAGTGTGAACAGGGTAATATTTAGTGAAGGGATTCAGGGAAACCGGTTATTTTTATATAGCCGGACTTGAGTCCTGGAAATGGGAAGTACAATGCCTGCACTCTAAAGGAGGGGTTTGGGATATTAGCAGTTTGGAGGGATATATTGTGTATCTTTATACGTATATGCTTCTAAACTGTTGTATTCTGAGCACCTCTGCAAAAACAGTGATAATGTGTGAGTGTGGTGAGTGTTGAATGATGAAAGTATTTCCTTTTTGGGGATTTTCTTTCTTTTTGGGTCACCCTGCCTCGGTGGGAGACGGCCGACTTTTTAAAATACACACACACACACACACACACACACACACACACACACACACACACACACACACACACACACACACACACACACACACACACACACACACACACACAGGAGCTCGGACTCGACTCCCGCAACCTCAACTAGGTGAGGACACACACACACACACACACATATACATATATACACATACATATGTCGCGCCGAATAGGCAGAACTTGCGATCTTGGGTTAAATAACAACGCTCATCTTGCCATATAGGACAAGCGAAAATTTGTGTATGCAATAATTTCGCCAAAATCATTCTGAACCTAACGAAAAAAATATATTTCACTGTGTTTGTTTAGTATTAAATTATTGTAAACAAATCTAAAATATATTTAGTTGGGTTAGGCTAAAATAAATTGTTCTTGTTATAATAAGGTTAGGTAAGTTTTCTAAGATTCTTTTGGTGCAAAATTATAAATTTCTACATCAACATTAATGAAAAAATATATATCTTTAAACGTATAAGAGAAAACTTCAAAAAGGGCTTAATTTTAAATGAGTTCTTGCTAATTGACCAGTTTTACATATTCGGCACCACACACATATACACATATACATATACATACATACATATATATATATATAAATATATATATATATATATATATATATATATATAGATATATATATATATATATATATATATATATATATATATATATATATTTATTTTTATTATCACACTGGCCGATTCCCACCAAGGCAGGGTGGCCCGAAAAAGAAAAACTTTCACCATCATTCACTCCATCACTGTCTTGCCAGAAGGGTGCTTTACACTACAGTTTTTAAACTGCAACATTAACACCCCTCCTTCAGAGTGCAGGCACTGTACTTCCCATCTCCAGGACTCAAGTCCGGCCTGCCGGTTTCCCTGAATCCCTTCATAAATGTTACTTTGCTCACACTCCAACAGCACGTCAAGTATTAAAAACCATTTGTCTCCATTCACTCCTATCAAACACGCTCACGCATGCCTGCTGGAAGTCCAAGCCCCTCGCACACAAAACCTCCTTTACCCCCTCCCTCCAACCCTTCCTAGGCCGACCCCTACCCCGCCTTCCTTCCACTACAGACTGATACACTCTTGAAGTCATTCTGTTTCGCTCCATTCTCTCTACATGTCCGAACCACCTCAACAACCCTTCCTCAGCCCTCTGGACAACAGTTTTGGTAATCCCGCACCTCCTCCTAACTTCCAAACTACGAATTCTCTGCATTATATTCACACCGCACATTGCCCTCAGACATGACATCTCCACTGCCTCCAGCCTTCTCCTCGCTGCAACATTCATCACCCACGCTTCACACCCATATAAGAGCGTTGGTAAAACTATACTCTCATACATTCCCCTCTTTGCCTCCAAGGACAAAGTTCTTTGTCTCCACAGACTCCTAAGTGCACCACTCACTCTTTTTCCCTCATCAATTCTATGATTCACCTCATCTTTCATAGACCCATCCGCTGACACGTCCTCTCCCAAATATCTGAATACGTTCACCTCCTCCATACTCTCTCCCTCCAATCTGATATTCAATCTTTCATCACCTAATCTTTTTGTTATCCTCATAACCTTACTCTTTCCTGTATTCACCTTTAATTTTCTTCTTTTGCACACCCTACCAAATTCATCCACCAATCTCTGCAACTTCTCTTCAGAATCTCCCAAGAGCACAGTGTCATCAGCAAAGAGCAGCTGTGACAACTCCCACTTTGTGTGTGATTCTTTATCTTTTAACTCCACGCCTCTTGCCAAGACCCTCGCATTTACTTCTCTTACAACCCCATCTATAAATATATTAAACAACCACGGTGACATCACACATCCTTGTCTAAGGCCTACTTTTACTGGGAAAAAATTTCCCTCTTTCCTACATACTCTAACTTGAGCCTCACTATCCTCGTAAAAACTCTTCACTGCTTTCAGTAACCTACCTCCTACACCATACACTTGCAACATCTGCCACATTGCCCCCCTATCCACCCTGTCATACGCCTTTTCCAAATCCATAAATGCCACAAAGACCTCTTTAGCCTTATCTAAATACTGTTCACTTATATGTTTCACTGTAAACACCTGATCCACACACCCCCTACCTTTCCTAAAGCCTCCTTGTTCATCTGCTATCCTATTCTCCGTCTTACTCTTAATTCTTTCAATTATAACTCTACCATACACTTTACCAGGTACACTCAACAGACTTATCCCCCTATAATTTTTGCACTCTCTTTTATCCCCTTTGCCTTTATACAAAGGAACTATGCATGCTCTCTGCCAATCCCTAGGTACCTTACCCTCTTCCATACATTTATTAAATAATTGCACCAACCACTCCAAAACTATATCCCCACCTGCTTTTAACATTTCTATCTTTATCCCATCAATCCCGGCTGCCTTACCCCCTTTCATTTTACCTACTGCCTCACGAACTTCCCCCACACTCACAACTGGATCTTCCTCACTCCTACAAGATGTTGTTCCTCCTTGCCCTATACACGAAATCACAGCTTCCCTATCTTCATCAACATTTAACAATTCCTCAAAATATTCCCTCCATCTTCCCAATACCTCTAACTCTCCATTTAATAACTCTCCTCTCCTATTTTTAACTGACAAATCCATTTGTTCTCTAGGCTTTCCTAACTTGTTAATCTCACTCCAAAACTTTTTCTTATTTTCAACAAAATTTGTTGATAACATCTCACCCACTCTCTCATTTGCTCTCTTTTTACATTGCTTCACCACTCTCTTAACTTCTCTCTTTTTCTCCATATACTCTTCCCTCCTTGCATCACTTCTACTTTGTAAAAACTTCTCATATGCTAACTTTTTCTCCCTTACTACTCTCTTTACATCATCATTCCACCAATCGCTCCTCTTCCCTCCTGCACCCACTTTCCTGTAACCACAAACTTCTGCTGAACACTCTAACACTACATTTTTAAACCTACCCCATACCTCATCGACCCCATTGCCAATGCTCTCATTAGCCCATCTATCCTCCAATAGCTGTTTATATCTTACCCTAACTGCCTCCTCTTTTAGTTTATAAACCTTCACCTCTCTCTTCCCTGATGCTTCTATTCTCCTTGTATCCCATCTACCTTTTACTCTCAGTGTAGCTACAACTAGAAAGTGATCTGATATATCTGTGGCCCCTCTATAAACATGTACATCCTGAAGTCTACTCAACAGTCTTTTATCTACCAATACATAATCCAACAAACTACTGTCATTTCGCCCTATATCATATCGTGTATACTTATTTATCCTCTTTTTCTTAAAATATGTATTACCTATAACTAAACCCCTTTCTATACAAAGTTCAATCAAAGGGCTCCCATTATCATTTACACCTGGCACCCCAAACTTACCTACCACACCCTCTCTAAAAGTTTCTCCTACTTTAGCATTCAAGTCCCCTACCACAATTTACTCTCTCACTTGGTTCAAAGGCTCCTATACATTCACTTAACATCTCCCAAAATCTCTCTCTCTCCTCTGCATTCCTCTCTTCTCCAGGTGCATACACGCTTATTATGACCCACTTCTCGCATCCAACCTTTACTTTAATCCACATAATTCTTGAATTTACACAT
This sequence comes from Cherax quadricarinatus, assembly GCF_038502225.1. NCBI lineage: Eukaryota > Metazoa > Arthropoda > Malacostraca > Decapoda > Parastacidae > Cherax > Cherax quadricarinatus. The sequence goes on from NW_027195589.1 coordinate 109,396, forward strand.
TCATATTCTCTTTTCTCCTTCCATAACTGATCATTTAACATTACTGCTACCCCTTCCTTTGCTCTAACTCTCTCAGATACTCCAGATTTAATCCCATTTATTTCCCCCCACTGAAACTCTCCTACCCCCTTCAGCTTTGTTTCGCTTAGGGCCAGGACATCCAACTTCTTTTCATTCATAACATCAGCAATCATCTGTTTCTTGTCATCCGCACTACATCCACGCACATTTAAGCAACCCAGTTTTATAAAGTTTTTCTTCTTCTCTTTTTTTAGTAATTGTATACAGGAGAAGGGGTTAGTAGCCCATTGCTCCCGGCATTTTAGTCGCCTCATACGACACGCATGGCTTACGGAGGAAAGATTCTTTTCCACTTCCCCACGGACAATAGAAGAAATAAAAAAGAACAAGAGCTATTTAGAAAAAGGAGAAAAACCTAGATGTATGTATATATATATATGCATGTGCGTGTCTGTGAAGTGTGACCAAAGTGTAAGTAGGAGTAGCAAGATATCCCTGTTATCTAGCGTGTTTATGAGACAGAAAAAGATACCAGCAATCCTACCATCATGCAAAACAGTTACAGGTTTTTGTTTCACATATATCCTGCGTGCGCGCTCGCGTGTGTGTGTGTGTGTGTGTGTGTGTGTGTGTTGTGTGTGTGTGTGTGTGTGTGTATGTGTGTGTGTGTGTGTGTGTGTGTGTGTATGTGTGTGTGTATGTGTTAGTTAGTTACCATTTTGTCCTAGGCACATGTCGATTAGACACTAGGCCTGTTGTATATGAGTACGTGTGTGTGTGTGTGATGTGTGTGTGTGTGTGTGGTGTGTGTGTGTGGTGTGTGTGTGGGGTGTGTGTGTGTGGGGTGTGTGTGTGGGGTGTGTGTGTGGGGTGTGTGTGTAGGCTATTCCACTTGCTGACAACTCTATGACTGAAGAAATACTTCCTAACGTCCCTGTGACTCGTCTGAGTCTTCAGCTTCCAGTTGTGACCCCTTGTCCCTGTGTCCCCTCTCTGGAACATCCTATCTCTGTCCACCTTGTCTATTCCCCGCAGTATCTTGTATGTCGTTATCATGTCTCCCCTGACCCTTCTGTCCTCCAGTGTCGTCAGTCCGATTTCCCTTAACCTTTCCTCGTACGACATTCCCTTGAGCTCTGGGACTAGCCTTGTTGCAAACCTTTGTACTTTCTCTAACTTCTTGACGTGCTTGACTAGGTGTGGGTTCCAGACTGGTGCTGCATACTCCAGTATGGGCCTAACATACACAGTGTACAGTGTCTTGAACGATTCCTTATTAAGGTATCGGAATGCTATTCTCAGGTTTGCCAGGCGCCCGTATGCTGCAGCGGTTATTTGGTTGATGTGTGCCTCCGGTGATGTGCTCGGTGTTATGGTCACCCCAAGGTCTTTCTCCCTGAGTGAGGTCTGTAGTCTTTGTCCACCTAGCCTATATTCTGTCTGCGGTCTTCTTTGCCCCTCCCCAATCTTCATGACTTTGCATTTGGCTGGATTGAATTCGAGAAGCCAGTTACTGGACCACATGTCCAGCCTCTCCAGGTCTCTTTGCAGTCCTGCCTCATCCTCGTCCGATTTAATTCTTCTCATCAACTTCACGTCATCTGCGAACAGGGACACTTCAGAGTCTATTCCTTCCATCATGTCGTTCACATATATCAAAAATAGCACTGGTCCTAGAACTGACCCCTGTGGGACCCCGCTCGTAACAGGCGCCCAATGTGATACCTCTTCACGTACCATGACTCGTTGCTGCCTCCCTGTCAGGTATTCCCTTATCCATTGCAGTGCCCTTCCTTTTACGTGTGCCTGATCCTCCAGCTTCTGCACTAATCTCTTGTGGGGAACTGTGTCAAAGGCCTTCCTGCAGTCTAGGAAAACGCAATCTACCCAAACCTCTCTCTCGTGTCTTACTTCTGTTACCTTGTCATAAAACTCCAGGAGGTTTGTGATACAAGATTTGCCTTCCATGAACCCATGCTGGTTTTCATTTATAATCTTGTTCCTTTCCAGGTGTTCGACCACTCTCCTCCTGGTAATCTTCTCCATGACTTTGCACACGATACATGTCAGAGACACAGGTCTGTAGTTTAGTGCCTCGTTTCTGTTTCCTTTCTTAAATATGGGGACTACATTAGCTGTCTTCCATTTTTCAGGTAGTTGCCCAGTTTCAAGGGATGTGTTGAAGATTGTGGTTAGAGGCACACACAGCATCTCTGCTCCTTCTCTAAGGACCCATGGGGAGATGTTGTCCGGTCCCATCGCCTTTGAGGTGTCAAGGTCACTTAAGAGCTTCTTCACCTCCTCCTCAGTTGTTCGTATGTCATCCAACACTTGTTGGTATATTCCCTCTTGATGTTCCCTTCTGTGCTGTCTTCCCACAGCCCTTCCTGTCTCTACTGTAAAAACTTCCTTAAATCTCCTGTTCAGCTCCTCACATACCTCCTGATCATTTCTTGTGAGTTCTCCACCTTCTGTCCTTAATCTGATCACCTGGTCTTTGACTGTTGTCTTCCTCCTGATGTGGCTATACAACAGTTTCGGGTCAGTCTTGATTCTCGATGCTATGTCATTTTCATACTGTCGCTGGGCCTCCCTCCTTACCTGTGCATACTCATTCCTGGCTCTGCGACTGATCTCCCTATTTTCGTGTGTTCTCTGCCTTCTGTACTTTTTCCATTCTCTATTGCACTTTGTTTTTGCCTCCTTACACCGTCGGGTAAACCAGGGGCTTGTTCTGGTCTTCCCGTTGTTACTGTTGCCCTTGGGAATGAACCTTTCCACTGCCTCCTTGCATTTTGTTGCTACATATTCCATCATTTCATTTACTAGCTTTCCTGCCAGTTCTCTGTCCCACTGGACCTCCCGCAGGAAGTTCTTCAACCCTATGTAGTCCCCTCTTTTATAGTCAGGCTTTTCCCATTCTACTCCTGTTATTCTCTCCACTTGCAGCTCTACTATGTATTCAAAGCACAGAACCACGTGGTCGCTAGCTCCTAGGGGACTCTCATACTTGATGTCCTCAATGTCTGAGCTGCCCAGGGTGAACACAAGGTCCAATCTTGCTGGTTCATCCTCCCCTCTCAC
>NW_027195589.1:122500-162056 GCF_038502225.1 Cherax quadricarinatus
TGTCAGTGCTACTGGCCTGTAATTGTAGCCAGCTGGCCCAGTGGCTTACGCACTGGCCTGGACTTTTACCACTCACTCGCCATGGGTTCTAAACCTCACCAGTACAATGGTTTGTTTACAATCGTGTTATTACGATTTCGTGAGTCCTTTGTGTAGTAGAGCTACGTGTATCATCTTAGGAATCTATGGAATTTCACTTGTGTATCTGTGTGTAAATTCTTTCTCCGAAGAACGCTAAGCGCCCTTAAGTAAGTAAGCAAGTAAGTAAGTAAGTTTATTCAGGTATACACAAATACAGTTACATAGAATTATCATATATAGCAGCATATGTGTAGAGAACCTAGGATAACCCAAAAAAGTCAGACAGAGTGACAGAGTGACAGAGTGATATTTTACTTTTCTTCATAAATATGGCATTCCAAGAGTCGGGACCTGGCGTAGAGTGCTAGGGTATTAAATGATGGGGAAATAAATACGAAAATATTAGAAACCAGGAAAGAAGGTATGGAGACAGGAGACGCAGCGAGACTAGGTACAAAGGCAGTAATGACCAGACGAGGGAAATAGAATTTGAGCCAGGTGAAAGGCAAAAACTACAGCTTCATAATTCCATGATCAGATATTATCTGGCTCTGGAGCCCAGGAATCCACATGAGTTAAGAGGCAGGGCTGGAAGCTTAGATTCACCACCTGAAAATTAGACTAGACAAGTACATAAGAAAAGAGGAACACAGCAGCAGGCCTATTGGCCAACAATAGGCACGTCTTTCTCAAACCCACACCCATTAACAAAAATATTTGCCCCAACCCATTTTTCAATGCTACCAGAGGAATAAGGTGCATCGTTGTATTTGATAGCTGATAAATTATTCCGAAGATCATCTCCCCCCACGGCCCGATTTTAGACTCGGCCTCTTATATCACAAATGAAATACTATACAATTAAAAACGATTAAAAACACACAGAAAAGTGAAGTGCTGACACAATGTAAGTAGATGTTTTAAGATTCATCTACCATCTTATATATTCACGAGGATAGAAAATGATCAGCTATCCTGCCAGAGTGCAAAGAATTAACGTATTCCGTTTCATACTCACATTACAATAGGAAGAGATAGTAGAAGGCGAAGGGAATAAATATAGACTACACTTTATAGAGGTATCAGGGCCAAGAAATGGAGGAACGCAAGCAGTAGAGGATATGAAGGTATACAGGTAGACAGTGTGTGTAGGTAGAGACGGGGAGAGGAAGACAGTGGGGGTAAAGAGGGTAGACAGGGGTGAAACGAGATTAGACAGGGGGGGAAAGATTAGAGAGAGAGGGAAGAGGGGCTATGACCGCCATCTTTGGCTGCTCTGTCAGTATTTTGTGTGCAAGCCATTAGGAAAGCGAGGCACTTGCACCCACATATTACCAGAGTACGTCTTCTCTCCCTCCATACACATTCCCTCCCTCCTGTTTTCTCTGGCTCTCGTCGCGTCTGTTTGTAATTTTTCCTTATCTTAAAAGGAGAGAGAATGTTGATCCAGCGATAACCCACCTGACTAAAGTGCTGGCACCATATTTACTATCTCCAGAGTCCAACTAACTAGTTTTCCTGAAAATTTTCATAGTTATGATACCGTGCCTACACTCCAACAGCAAGTTGAATTAAAAAGTTTACTTGCCTCCACTCAGATCTAGCACGCTGCTGCATATTCAAGTGTGTGTGTGTGCGTGTGTGTTATCTCCAGGAGAGGGGTATGAACCCCCTTCAGTCCCCTTCAGCCCTTTCAGCCCTGAGGGGACGAGCCCTCTCAGAAGATACCAGCGTCTTGTTTACTGCTACATTGAGTAATTGATCACAGACGCCATACTGCGACGTGGTCAAATGACCTCTGCTCCTTGCAGCCCAGTGGTGTGTGTGTGTGTGTGTGTGTGTGTGTGTGTGTGTGTGTGTGTGTATGTGTGTGTGTGTGTGTGTGATAGTCTTAACCAGGCTCATCATACCTTCCCTCAGCACTCACCATGGTGGCGAGTGACCTAGTTGTGTTAGTGTGTGTGTGTGTGTGTGTGTGTGTGTGTGTGTGTGTGTGTGTGTGAGTGTGTGTGTGTTGTGTGTGTGTGTGTGTGTGTGTGTGTGTGTGTTGTGTGTGTGTGTGTGTGTGTGTGTGTGTGAGTGTGTGTGTGTTGTGTGTGTGTGTGTGTGTGTGTGTTGTGTGTGTGTGTGTGTGTGTGTGTGTGTGTGTGTGTGTGTGTGTGTGTGTGTGTGTGTGTGTTGTGTGTGTGTGTGTGTGTGTGTGTGTGTGTGTGTGTGTGTGTGTGTGTGTGTGTGTGTGTGCGTTGTGTGTGTGTGTGTGTGTGTGTTGTGTGTGTGTGTGTGTGTGTGTGTGTGTGTGTGTGTGTGTGTGTGTGTGTTGTGTGTGTGTGTGTGTTGTGTGTGTGTGTGTTCTGTGTGTGTGTGTTGTGTGTTGTGTGTTGTGTGTGTGTGTGTGTGTGTGTGTGTGTGTGTGTGTGTGTTGTGTGTGTGTGTGTACTCACCTATTTGTACTCACCTAGTTGTGGTTGCAGGGGTCGAGTCCTAGCTCCTGGCCCCGCCTCTTCACCGGTTGCTACTAGGCCCTCTCTCTCCCTGCTCCATGAGCTTTATCAAACCTCGTCTTAAAACTGTGTATGGTTCCTGCCTCCACTACGTCATTTTCTAGGCTATTCCACTGCCTTACAACTCTATGACTGAAGAAATACTTCCTACTATCTCTCTGACTCATTTGTGTCTTCAACTTCCAATTGTGGCCTCTTGTTTCTGTGTCCCCTCCCTGGAACATCCTGTCCTTGTCTATTCCACGCAGTATTTTATATGTCGTTATCATGTCTCCCCTGACCCTCCTGTCCTCCAGTGTCGTCAGGCCGATTTCCCTTAATCTTTCTTCATAGGACATTCCCCTTAGCTCTGGAACTAACCTTGTTGCAAACCTTTGTACTTTCTCTAGTTTCTTCACGTGCTTTATCAAGTGCGGGTTCCAAACAGGTGCTGCATACTCCAGTATGGGCCTGACATACACGGTGTACAGTGTCTTGAATGATTCCTTACTAAGGTATCGGAATGCTGTTCTCAGGTTTGCCAGGCGCCCATATGCTGCAGCAGTTATCTGATTGATGTGTGCTTCTGGAGACATGCTCGGTGTTATACTCACCCCAAGATCTTTCTCCTTGAGTGAGGTTTGCTGTCTTTGGCCACCTAGCCTATACTCTGTCTGTGGTCTTCTGTGCCCTTCCCCTATCTTCATGACTTTGTGTGTGTGTGTGTGTGTGTGTGTGTGTGTGTGTGTGTGTGTGTGTGTGTGTGTGTGTGTGTGTGTGAGTGTGTGTGAGTGTGTGTGTGTGTGTGTGTGTGTGTGTGTGTGTGTGTGTGTGTGTGTGTGTGTGTGTGTGTGTGTGTGTGTGTGTGTGTGTGTGTGTGTGTGTGTGTGTGTGTGTGTGTGTGTGTGTGTGTGTGTGTGTGTGTGTGTGTGTTGTGTGTGTACTCACCTATTTGTACTCACCTATTTGTGGTTGCAGGGGTCGAGTCATAGCTCCTGGCCGTGTGTGTGTGTGTTGTGTGTGTGTACTCACCTATTTGTACTCACCTATTTGTGGTTGCAGGGGTCGAGTCATAGCTCCTGGCCCCGCCTCGTCGCTGATTGCTACTAGGTCCTCTCTCTCCCTGCTCCATGAGCTCTATCATACCTCGCCTTAAAACTATGTATGGTTCCCGCCTCCACTACTTCACTTTCTAGGCTATCCCACGGCTTGACAACTCTATGACTGAAGAAATACTTCCTAACATCTCTTTGATTCATCTGAGTCTTCAACTTCCAAGTGTGACCTCTTGTGTCTGTGTCCCATCTCTGGAACTTCCCGTCTTTGTCCACCTCATCTATTCCGCGCAGTATTTTATATGTCGTTATCATGTCTCCCCTGACCCTCCTGGCCTCCAGTGTCGTCAAGCCGATTTCCCTCAACCTGTGTATGTGTGTGTATGTGTATGTGTATGTGTGTGTGTGTGTGTGTGTGTGTGTGTGTGTGTGTGTGTGTGTGTGTGTGTGTGTGTGTGTGTGTGTGTGTCTGTGTGTGTGTGTGACTCAACAATCAATATTTGCACCAATAACTCATTACAGTTGTGACCGGGTGTGGAAGTGTGAATTGCTCATTACACTATAATTTGTTCATGATTGTAGCCATGTATAAACGTAAGTAACCATTCTTACAGTATTCATTACCTTTGTAACTTGTGAGTTCATTACCTTGTACCTAGTTCAGCCATCAAAACTTTGGGGCCCAGTCCCTGGACCCATTACGTAGCTCTGTAATCTGTAAATACCTTTGTAACTTGTCATGATTGAGACTAGACCTACCTGGAGTTCATTACCTTTGTAAATTGTGAGTTCATTACCTTTGTAAATTGTGAGTTCATTACCTCTGTAACTTGCTCAGCTATCAAAACTTTGGAGTCCAGTCCCTGGACCAATTATGTACCTCTGTAATCTTTTGACTACCGCCCACAGGATGGGTATGGGGTGCATAATAAACATATTAAACTAACTAACTACTGGAGGTCCGTGTGAGTTAGTGTGTTGGTGGGTAGTGCGTAATATGAGTGGTGACGCTAGGTCTGTGAGAGTGAGTATACCGGTTGATCCTTGGCCACTGGAAGCACGCAGTTTCCTCTCAACCACTGTTGCGGAAGCATGTGAATGAAGTGTGACAATGTCGTGTTGGAGAGTGTGTCTAGTCGTGCTGTGGTTTGTCCTGCCAGTCCTCACACGCATCACTGTAGACTGTGATGCTGTCTGTATTCAGGTGAGATCAACAGAAAATATTATAACCTTTATATTATAATAATAAGGTAAAAGGACCCCAATGGAAATAAGTCACTCTGTCTGACTTTTTTGGGTTATCCTAGGTTCTCTACACATATGCTGCTATGTATGATAATTATATGTAACTGTATTTGTGTATACCTGAATAAATTTACTTACTTACTTACTTACTTAACAACAGCATTCTCCATAGCTATCAATCGGGCTTTAGAAGATCTTACTCAACCGACACCTACCTGGAGTTTACCTGGAGAGAGTTCCGGGGGTCAACGACCCCGCGGCCCGGTCTGTGACCAGGCTTCCTGGTGGATCAGAGCCTGATCAACCAGGCTGTTGCTGCTGGCTGCACGCAAACCAACGTACGAGCCACAGCCCGGTTGGTCAGGAACTGACTTTAGGTGCTTGTCCAGTGCCAGCTTGAAGACTGCCAGGGGTCTGTTGTGTGCTGTTGTGTGCTGGGAGGCAGTTGAACAGTCTCAGGCCCCTGACACTTATTGTATGGTCTCTTAACGTGCTAGTGACACCCCTGCTTTTCATTGGGGGGATGGTGCATCGTCTGCCAAGTCTTTTGCTTTCGTAGTGAGTGATTTTCGTTTGCAGGTTCGGTACTAGTCCCTCTAGGATTTTCCAGGTGTATATAATCATGTATCTCTCCCTCCTACGTTCCAGGGAATACAGGTTTAGGAACCTCATGCGCTCCCAGTAATTGAGGTGTTTTATCTCCATTATGCGCACCGTGAAAGTTCTCTGTACATTTTCTAGGTCGGCAATTTCACCTGCCTTGAAAGGTGCTGTTAGTGTGCAGCAATATTCCAGCCTAGATAGAACAAGTGACCTGAAGAGTGTCATCATGGGCTTGGCCTCCATAGTTTTGAAGGTTCTCATTATCCATCCTGTCATTTTTCTAGCAGATGCGATTGATACAATGTTATGGTCCTTGAAGGTGAGATCCTCCGACATGATCACTCCCAGGTCTTTGACGTTGGTGTTTCGCTCTATTTTGTGGCCAGAATTTGTTTTGTACTCTGATGAAGATTTAATTTCCTCATGTTTACCATATCTGAGTAATTGAAATTTCTCATCGTTGAACTTCATATTGTTTTCTGCAGCCCACTGAAAGATTTGGTTGATGTCTGCCTGGAGCTTTGCAGTGTCTGCAATGGAAGACACTGTCATGCAGATTCGGGTGTCATCTGCAAAGGAAGACACGGTGCTGTGGCTGACATCCTTGTCTGTGTCAGATATGAGGATGAGGAACAAGATGGGAGCGAGTACTGTGCCTTGTGGAACAGAGCTTTTCACCGTAGCTGCCTCGGACTTTACTCTGTTGACGACTACTCTGTGTTCTGTTAGTGAGGAAATTATAGATCCATCGACCGACTTTTCCTGTTATTCCTTTAGCACGCATTTTGTGCGCTATTACGCAATGGTCACACTTGTCGAAGGCTTTTGCAAAGTCTGTATATATTACATCTGCATTCTTTTTGTCTTCTAGTGCAGTTAGGACCTTGTCGTAGTGATCCAATAGTTGAGACAGACAGGAGCGACCTGTTCTAAACCCATGTTGCCCTGGGTTTCTAGATGGGTGGTGATCTTGCTTCTTAGGACCCTTTCAAAGATTTTTATGATATGGGATGTTAGTGCTATTGGTCTGTAGTTCTTTGCTGTTGCTTTACTGCCCCCTTTGTGGAGTGGGGCTATGTCTGTTGTTTTTAGTAACAGTGGGACGACCCCCGTGTCCATGCTCTCTCTCCATAGGATGGAAAAGGCTCGTGATAGGGGCTTCTTGCAGTTCTTGATGAACACAGAGTTCCATGAGTCTGGCCCTGGGGCAGAGTGCATGGGCATGTCATTTATCGCCTGTTCGAAGTCATATGGCGTCAGGATAACATCGGATAGGCTTGTGTTAATCAAATTTTGTGGCTCTCTCATAAAAAAATCATTTTGATCTTCGACTCTCAGTCTGGTTAGCAGCTTGCTAAAAACTGAGTCATATTGGGACTTGAGTAGCTCACTCATTTCCTTGCTGTCATCTGTGTAGGACCCATCTTGTTTAAGTAGGGGACCAATACTGGACGTTGTTCTCGATTTTGATTTGGCATAGGAGAAGAAATACTTTGGGTTTCTTTCGATTTCATTTATGGCTTTTAGTTCTTCCCGCGATTTCTGTCTCCTAAAGGATTCTTTTAGCTTAAGTTCGATGCTTGCTATTTCTCTGACCAGTGTCTCCCTACGCATTTCAGATATATTGACCTCTTTTAGCCGCTCTGTTATTCTTTTCCGTCGCCTGTAAAGGGAGCGCCTGTCTCTTTCTATTTTACATCTACTCCTCCTTTTTCTTAGAGGAATAAGCCTTGTGCATACATCGAGTGCCACCGAGTTAATCTGTTCTAGGCATAAGTTGGGGTCTGTGTTGCTTAGTATATCTTCCCAGCTTATATCGGTTAGGACTTGGTTTACTTGGTCCCACTTTATGTTTTTGTTATTGAAGTTGAATTTGGTGAATGCTCCCTCGTGACTAGTCTCATTATGTCGGTCTGGGGCTCCACGCATACATGTCTGAACCTCAATTATGTTGTGATCTGAGTATATTGTTTTTGATATGGTGACATTTCTTATCAGATCATCATTGTTAGTGAAGATGAGGTCTAGTGTATTCTCCAGTCTAGTAGGCTCTATTATTTGCTGGTTTAAATTGAATTTTGTGCAGAGAGTGTGAGTGTGAGTTTTCATCAGAGCTGCCTCCTGGTGTTATTACTGCAACAATATTATTTGCTATATTCCTCCATTTTAGGTGCCTTAAGTTGAAATCCCCCAGGAGCAAGATGTTGGGTGCAGGAGCTGGAAGATTTTCCAGACAGTGGTCAATTTTTAACAGCTGTTCCTGGAATTGCTGGGATGTTGCATCCGGAGGCTTGTAGACTACCACAATGACTAGGTTTTGGTTCTCAACCTTTACTGCTAAAACTTCCACTATATCATTTGAGGCATTAAGCAGTTCTGTGCAAACAAGTGACTATGCAATGTACAGGCCAACCCCCCCCCCCTTTTGCCTGTTCACTCTGTCACATCTGTATAGGTTGTAACCTGGGATCCATATTTCATTGTCCAAGTGATCCTTTATGTGGGTCTCAGTGAAAGCCGCGAACATTGCCTTTGCCTCTGCAAGCAGTCCACGGATGAAAGGTATTTTGTTGTTTGTTGCTGGCTTTAGACCCTGTATATTTGCAAAGAAGAATGTTATCGGACTGGTGGTATTGTTGGTACTGGGGGGGGATTTTTTTTCCGGCATTAGTATCTGTATCTGTTGGTTTGGAGTGGAGGCCATCGACTGTGGTTCCACTCCAGGAATGACTGGATTTGGTGTACGATTTCTGCCATTTCCTGCCAGTTTTTTTCCTTCCTGGCACTAAAAAACCTCTCCCTCTTGAGTGGCTGTGGCTACCCAGGTTTTCCCATGGCCTGGATGTTTTGTATCTTTTTGTCCCCTTTAGATGGTATGCCTGGCAATTTAAGTTATAGCACAGTCTTTCCTGTACTGAAGAGGTACACATTTCAGGGTGAAAAAGCTTACAGGAAGGGAGTTTGGGAGTTTTCATTTTCCTGTTGTCATATGGGCATGGCATTTTCTAGGGTTGTCATAGTTGCACGTCCCATCTGTTTTTCCAGATTTCCCATGCCAGCAGATACCAAGTGCATAGTATGTGCACAGGCTTGGTTTCCGTTTGCCTTGGGTTTCTGTGACTGTATTCCCTGTTGGTGCATGTTTCCCTGTCTTCTATCCTCCCTAGCACCAACAATGGAGCTCCCACCAGTTGTTTTTGGTAATATATCCTCACTATTGCTAGTGGAGTCCTCTTGTTTGCTATTTCCTGTGGTATTTTTAGTTTGCAATATTGGTTTTATCTTATCTTTGACTACACTTGTTTCCCTACTATGGCTCCTGTCCCCTATGAGGTCATTTATATGTATTCCTTCCTGCGTATAATTCCCGACTACCTGGACAAAATCTCCAGCTTCACCATTACTGTCTCCCAGGACAGCATCTCCAGCTTCACCATTACTGTCTCCCAGGACAGCACCTCCAGCTTCACCATTACTGTCTCCCAGGACAGCACCTCCAGCTTCACCATTACTGTCTCCCAGGACAGCACTATCAGCCCCACATTTACTGACTACCAGGACTTCATCTCCAGCCTTACAGTTTCTGACTACATGGCCAGTATCAAGGGCAGTACCATTCAGCCCAGACTTTTTATGTTCCCATCTGTTGTAGAAAGCTTCCAGGCTTTCTATGAAAGCAGCTTTGATGTTGTCCTCTTTTAATTCCCTTGTGATTTTAGTCCACAGATTTATCTCATTTGGGCATACCCAAAAACACTTCCCTGTTTTAATACTGCTTGTAGCTAGTTCTTGGATATCTGCACAGGGGGCGTAACATCAATTTCCACAAAAATGACAATTTACCCATGTGGAAGAACGTTTGTTTGACTGACCACAGACTACACACAGCTTCATAATGATTTGAATGGTTGATTTACTGCAATTCTACTAGCACCTTTCAAGGCAGGTGAAATTGCAGACCTAGAAAATGTACAGAGAACTTTCACGGCACGCATAACGGAGATAAAACACCTCAATTACTGGGAGCGCTTGAGGTTTCTAAACCTGTATTCCCTGGAACGCAGGAGGGAGAGATACATGATTTTATACACCTAGAAAATCCTAGAGGGACTAGTACCGAACTTTCACACGAAAATCACTCACTACGAAAGCAAAAGACTTGGCAGACGATGCACCATCCCCCCAATGAAAAGCAGGGGTGTCACTAGCACGTTAAGAGACCATACAATAAGTGTCAGGGGCCCGAGACTGTTCAACTGCCTCCCAGCACACATAAGGGGGATTACCAACAGACCCCTGGCAGTCTTCAAGCTGGCACTGGACAAGCACCTAAAGTCAGTTCCGGATCAGCCGGGCTGTGGCTCGTACGTTGGTTTGCGTGCAGCCAGCAGCAACAGCCTGGTTGATCAGGCTCTGATCCACCAGGAGGCCTGGTCACAGACTGGGCCGCGGGGGCGTTGACCCCCGGAACTCTCTCCAGGTAAACTCCAGGTAGCATCCTCTTGAATATTCTATTAATAACCTCCTTAAATGAAGCTCTAGCTATTTGTATTTCTGTTTCTAACTGTTTTTGTATGTTGGAGAGCTTACCGTGCACGTTTCTGATTTATATTTAATGTTTGTGTTTATAAGGGTGCCTACAACCCCATCCATTTACAGTCTGCTTTATTGTCCAACGAAACCATTTGAAACCAGTCAAGGGTTCGGACCAGTCAAGGGTTCGGACCAGTCAAGGGTTCGAACCAGTCAAGGGTTCAGACCAGTCAAGGGTTCGGACCAGTCAAGGGTTCGGACCAGTCGATCTGTTCTGATCAGTGGGTCACTTATTTAAAACATACTGGTGGGTGATTTGAGCTAACACATGAAGGATCTACTGGAAATTATCTACCCGAGTAATATGTGATTTGATTGATACAAAAGTATAACTTGCGTGTTGAAGAGCCGGTGACTGCTGGCAACTCCTACAATGACGAACGGTCGACCTCAACCCTTGTTTATCAATCGCTGTATCTAGCTTTTCTATTTTTTTCCGTCTCCACCACAATAAATGCTATATTATCACTATAGTTGACTGGTGGAAATTTTGGAGGAAGGACGCTTTTTCTGTAGTAATAATTGCTTCTCGTTGTGTATATTGCGACCGCTGGTAACTACCTACAGGTTATATGAAATTCCCAGTATACGTCTGGTATTTCAAGAAAAAAGAAACTAATGAAAGTCACTCCACTCCACTAAGTACCATTATAATACTGGTTAGTTGCTACTACTACACAGTATTCTGCTATTCACTGGTATCACTAGATTATATGCGAGTACACTAGCAAGCCAGGAAGATTATTAAAAACAGCTGACCTGTGGTAAGTTTCTGGCGACTTCTGGCACCTGCCTCTATAGGCTTATCACTTCATTTACAAATTCACCTGTTTTCAAATGACACTTTAGCCTTTATCATCAATATACTAGGGAGCCACTGTAGTATACACTATACACTATGTATACTCAATGTTATCAGGGAGACTTTCTTTCCTCTGACACGAAAAGTTCAATTATTATTATTTTTTTCACACGGGACACAGGCCTGATTCCCCTCTGGCAGTAAACTCTGCTAGGTAGTGCACACTAATTCTCCTTTTTTGACTCGGTATATAATGTTTTCTGATGGATTACCTGAGAACTGAAATGTCAAAGGGGAACCTCATAGGTATGGTAACCTTAGACCTGCAAAAGGCCTTCGATACTGTCAACCACAATATATTATGAAAGAAACTTCAGGCTGTAGGTATAGGTTCTGTAGACTGGTTTAAGTCCTACCTTAGCAACAGGAGACAAATAGTCAAAATCAACAAAACAGAATCAGAACCCCTGCCGATAACATGTGGAGTTCCCCAAGGTAGTATTCTGGGTCCCTTATTATTCTTATGTTATGTCAATGATATGCCTATCAGTGTCAAGTGCAAACTCCTACTGTATGCAGATGACAGTGCTCTGTTAGTGTCAGGTAAAGACCCACAAGATATTGCTAATATTTTAACACTGTAACTGGAGTCCTGCAGCAAATGGTTAGTAGACAACAAACTATCATTACACCTAGGGAAAACTGAAGCCATTCTCTTTGGCACGAAACATAAACTGAGAAGGGTAAATAATTTTAATGTTCAGTGTAATGGGGAGCCCATCACTTTGGTTTCATCAGTAAAATATCTGGGAATCCCCTTTGACCCATGCATGTCAGGAGAATTGATAGGGAACAGTGTAGTAAAGAAAGCGAATGCCAGACTGAAGTTCCTGTATAGACAAGCACAGTGTCTACCTACTGAGGCTCGCAGGACCCTATGTCTAGCCCTTATACAATGCCATATGGATTACGCTTGCTCTTCATGGTACTCTGCCTTGACAAAAAAACTGAAAGATAGACTGCAAATCACCCAGAACAAAATCGTAAGATTCATCCTGGGGCTGGGACCAAGAGAACATGTAGGCCAGGATGAATTACAGCAGCTGGATATGCTGAATGTTGAAGACAGAGTAAAACAACTGAAGCTAAATCATGTTTATAAAATTGCTCACAAACAGTGTCCAGAATATCTTGCTGTCAATTTTGTCAAGGTTGGGAACCAAAGCAATCATAGTACTAGGGGGAGAGAGCACAACTTTGTAGTACCCACAGTCATTGGCCAGGCGTCAAACACCTTTTATTGTACAGCAATAAAAACATAAGAACATAAGAACGAAGGAACACTGCAGCAGGCCTACTGGCCCATGCGAGGCAGGTCCAGGTCTCCTACCGGCTTAAGCCAATGCACCCAACCCAGTCAGGTCAGGTCACATTGACTTAAGGGAGGAACACGGCAGCCGACCTGGTAGCACAAGCTATCAGGTCCAACTCACACCCACCCACATCCACTCATGTATTTATCCAACCTATTTTTAAAGCTACACAACGTTCTGACCTCTATCACTGTACTTGGGAGTTTGTTCCACTCATCCACAACTCTATTACCAAACCAGTACTTTCCTATATCCTTCCTGAATCTGACTTTTTCCAACTTAAAACCATTGCTGCGAGTCCTGTCTAGGCTAGATATTTTCAGCACACTATTTACATCCCCTTTATTTATTCCTGTCTTCCATTTATACACCTCAATCATATCCCCCCTAATTCTACGTCTTTCTAGAGAGTGCAGATTCAGGGCCCTTAGTCTATCCTCATAGGGAAGGTTTCTGATACATGGGATCAACTTTGTCATCCTCCTTTGTACATTTTCTAGAGCATTTATATCCATTCTGTAATACGGTGACCAAAACTGTGCAGCATAATCTAAATGAGGCCTAACCAAGGATGTATAGAGTTGAAGAACAACCTGAGGACTCCTATAATTTATGCTTCTTGATATGAAGCCAAGGATTCTATTCACTTTATTGCGAACACTTTTGCACTGTTGTCTTGGTTTCAGATTACTGCTAACCAGAACTCCTAAATCTTTTTCGCAATCCGTAATATTAAGATCTACATTATTTAGTTTATATGTGGCATGGTTATTGTCCTGTCCAACATTTAGAACTTTGCATTTGTCTATATTAAACTGCATCAGCCACTTC
The DNA here is from genome assembly GCF_038502225.1 of Cherax quadricarinatus. Lineage (NCBI taxonomy): Eukaryota > Metazoa > Arthropoda > Malacostraca > Decapoda > Parastacidae > Cherax > Cherax quadricarinatus. The sequence goes on from NW_027195589.1 coordinate 135,564, forward strand.
TCCGACCACTGCATCAGTCTATTCAAATCTTCCTGGAGTGCTCTAATGTCCTCGTCAGCATGAATTCGACGGCCTATTTTGGTGTCATCGGCAAACTTGCCGATGTCGCTCTTTATGCCCTCATCTATGTCGTTTATGTAGATTGTGAACAGCAGGGGGCCCAACACTGACCCCTGTGGAACACCGCTCGTGACGCTTCCCCACTCTGATTTCTCCCCATTTATGCAAACTCTCTGCTGCCTATTTGTCAACCATGCCTCTATCCAGGAAAAAATTTCTCCTCCTATTCCATGTGCCTTAATTTTCCTCAATAGTCTCTGATGTGGGACCCTGTCAAAAGCCTTACTGAAGTCCATATACACAATATCATATTCATTACCATGATCTACCTCCTCAAATACCTTAGTGAAAAAAGTTAATAAATTCGTAAGGCAGGAACGCCCCTTTGTAAAACCATGCTGAGATTCGTTGATTAATTTATGCTTTTCAAGGTGGCTACAAACTGCCTCGGCAATTATTGACTCCATAAATTTTCCCACTATGGAGGTTAGGCTTATTGGTCTATAGTTCGAAGCTAAGGACCTGTCACCTGCTTTGAAAATAGGTATCACATTTGCTATTTTCCACTTATCTGGCACCATGCCAGTTTGTAGTGATATGTTGAAAAGATTAGCCAAAGGTTTGCTAAGCTCCTCTTTACATTCCTTTAGAACCCTTGCATACAGTTTATCAGGGCCTGGGGATTTGTTAGGTTTTAATTTATCTATTTGCCTAAGGACCATGTCACTTGTGACCCTAATCGTGCACAGTTTATTATCGTCCTGTTCTACATAATTTATCATTTCTGGAATATCGCTGGTATCCTCCTGTGTAAAAACTGAGAGGAAGTATGTGTTAAAAATTCTACACATTTCCTTATCACTGTCAGTGAGCTGACCCGAGGAACTTTTGAGTGGGCCTATCTTGTCCCTGATCTTACTTCTGTATACCTGAAAGAATCCTTTTAGGTTAGTCTTCGATTCTCTTGCAACTTTAACCTCATAATCTCTTTTTGCTTTTCTAATTCCCTTTTTTATTTCCCTCTTTAACTGAATATATCGATTTTTTAATTGCCTCTCTCCTCTTTTGATTTGCCTATATATGCCTCTCTTTTGACCAATCAGATATTTTAATCTATTGTTCATCCATTTAGGATCATTTTTGTTTGATCTGATTTCCCTATTTGGAACATAATTTGACTGAGCAGCTAGAACTATGCCCTGGAAAGCATCATATCGGCAACCATCACCACCTACCTGACCCTTAGTCAGGTCATTCCAGTTCAGCCCACCTAAGTAATTTTTCAGTCCTATGAAATCAGCCAAGCGAAAGTCAGGGACGGAGACTTGATTGCCATTATTAGGGGAATTCCATGATATATTAAAACTGAGTGATTTGTGATCACTTTCCCCAAGCTCATCATTAACCTCAAGATTATTAATTAGTGTTTCCCTACTGGCAAGAACCAAGTCAAGGAGGTTATTTCCCCTAGTTGGCTCTGTCACAAACTGTTTTAAAAAACAATCCTGGATCGTATCAAGAAAGTCACCTGATTCTAAATTTCCTGTCAAATTGCTCCAGTCAATCTGTCTATAGTTGAAATCTCCCATTAGCACAACATTTTCATATGTAGATGCCTTACGAATTTCGTCCCATAGAAGTTTACTGCACTCCCTATCAAGATATGGGGCCCTGTAAATCACTCCCAAAATTAGTTTTTCTCGGCCCTCGAGAAGCTGCAACCAAACAGATTCAGTGACCTCTCCCCACCTTGAGCAACTGACCATAGCCTGCTACTGCTGATGTCAGCTGCTGTGATGCTGCTGAGATGCTGTAGCCGTGAGGCGATGCTGTGGCCGTGCTGAGATGCTGTAGCCGTGCTGCGATGCTGTGGTCGTGCTGAGGTGCTGTAGCCGTGCTGCGATGCTGTGGTCGTGCTGAGGTGCTGTAGCCGTGTTGCGATGCTATGGCCGTGCTGTGTGCTGCTGTGATGCTGTCTACTATGCTGTGGCCGTGCTGTGATGCTGTCTGCTATGCTGTGGCCGTGCTGTGATGCTGTCTGCTATGCTGGGACCGTGCCGGGATGCTGAGATGTTGGGATCGTGCTGTGATGCAGTAGCCGTGCTGTGATGCTGCGATGCTGCCTAGCTCAGGAGGAGACGGCGGTGATTCTGCACTGGTGTGTTGGCTGACTCAGGCTGTTAGTGTCGTGGGTGAAGGAGGGATGATGTTAGTGTCGTGGGTGCAGGAGGGATGCTGTTAGTGTCGTGGGTGCAGGAGGGTTGCTGTTATTGTGGGTGCAGGAGGGATGCTGCTAGTGTCGTGGGTGCAGGAGGGATGCTGTTATTGTGGGTGCAGGAGGGATGCTGCTAGTGTCGTGGGTGCAGGAGGGTTGCTGTTATTGTGGGTGCAGGAGGGATGCTGCTAGTGTCGTGGGTGCAGGAGGGATGCTGTTATTGTGGGTGCAGGAGGGATGCTGCTAGTGTCGTGGGTGCAGGAGGGTTGCTGTTATTGTGGGTGCAGGAGGGATGCTGCTAGTGTCGTGGGTGCAAGAGGGTTGCTGTTATTGTGGGTGCAGGAGGGATGCTGCTAGTGTCGTGGGTGCAGGAGGGATGCTGTTATTGTGGGTGCAGGAGGGATGCTGCTAGTGTCGTGGGTGCAGGAGAGGACACTTCTAGTGTTAACTACCAAGAACAAAGATTCAGGAATCACAAGCAGGTACAGTGCAAGTGAAGGTGGCAGCTTCATGAGAGGATCTTCAAGACTCGCCCAGCTACCTATGATTGCTGCACTTTCTCCCTCTTGTTTTCCCGTGGCACTGACGAAGTGTCAGTGTAATTTATCAGAATATGTTATAAAATTATGTCATTACTCAGTATAATTAATGAGTTTTCTGTACACTAGGCCAGGTGCTGCGTGTGGAGCAGACGTCATCGTGAACACACTGTAAGGGTAGGAACTAGTGTACATGTGTCAGTGTAGATCATGTCTATGTGCATTTTGCATGTTTTATGTGTGTGGACCTGTGTACATATGACGTACTGGTGTGATCCTGTGTATATACTCTGCATGATGTGTGTGCACCAACTTATGTTCGCGAGGGTCGAGTCTCGGCTTCTGACAGTACTGGTTCTTGCCTTTTGGGCCCCATCATTTTTTACTCTTGAAGCTGTAAACTGAATGTGCCTCGTTCTTCCAGTTGATTCCGTTTTTCTATCATGCTAAGATTGAAGAAGTGCTTCTTATCATCCCTATGGATTACTGTCTTCTTAATTTAAATAGTTTGTTCCAATCGTCCTTACCAATTTTTCTTCAAATTTTGTATGTCGTAACTATGTCTCTCCTATTTCTTGTCTCTGCCCATGTAACTACTAGATACAGCTATTTCATCTCATAGTATACGCCACTCGTTAAGGATCTGTTCTTGTTGGAAGCCTTTGGGTCTCTTCGAGTTTGTGCACATGCTTGGCCAGGTGGTGGCCCTGCTTCGTGGCCACGCACTCGATGGCCGGCCTAGCATATATAGTGCACTGAATTCCGCAGGATTTTCTACTCAAACTCTTGAATGGTGTACTATCAGTGGTCAGTCTGAGTGATCTACCATCATTGTCCACACCTGGTATTTAGGCTTCTTTCGCTGTCCCAGAATTTGACACGGGGGATTAAAAATATCCCTCTTAAATATTATATTGTTTGTGTAACCACACATCATACACAACGAACGTCATACTTACAACGAATTAATTGACAGCGATGCATCCTCGGCCGTTACTCCTCTATTTTGTCTCTTACAGTCAGCTCTCCTATGAAGGTTCTCTATATAGTGCGATGTTCTGCAAATGCGACTGACACTGTGAGACCAGAATTGAAGAGTGTGTGGAAGACCTGTATGGTACCGGATCCTCAGGTTTCAGATGCTGTTTTTCTTAAATCGCATTTTATAAGAGAAATTACTCTTATGTAGAGGAGCCTCACAAGAGATCACACTATGTTATTGTATAGGTACTGACAAGTAGGTAAGACACGTGTGCAACCAAACTGTTGTAACCAAAATGCTGCAACCATAATGCAGCACATGTGTCTTCCGCTTCTACCTTCATCAACCTACTTACGGAAAATCAATCCTTTGTTAATTTACACTAAAGTAGCCTACCTGGAGTCTACCTGGAGTCTACCTGCAGGGCATCAACGCCCCCTAACCTAAAACAATTCATATATAATATTTTTCCCCGTCAACGCGTTTAGGACACGAACCAAGTACTTGGAACACTGGTTGACGTTACAGTTTTTTGATGGTTATATTTATAATATTAATTGTTTAAAGAGGTGGACCGGTAAGCCAGAGGAAGGTCTCGGTCAGGTGACCAGAAGCTCCAGCGGCGGGTCATCATATGACTAAGACCCGCGTCAGGAAACACTTGTCCTGTTTTCTGACAAACCTTGACGAGACTCCACCACGCTCGCTCGCTGTCTCACGTATCAACACTGCTGTACATTGTCTTCTAGGTGATAAATGAGATACTTGTGCAATATTTGGGAAACTTTATTCTGGAAACGTTTTGCAATACATTGGCTTCTTCGGTCCAATATAGAGAACGGTGGAAGATGATGAGGAGTTTGAGGTAATCATTCCATCAACCTGGAGTCGATGTGTTCAGTCCATCAGTCTTGACAAAAGTAACTCGTCACATCGACTCCAGGTTGAGGGACTGGTTACCTCAAACTCCTCATCTTCCACATTTCTCTGCATTGGACTGAAGAAGAATGCGTGGCGAAACATTTCCAGAATAAAGATAGCCTAATGTTGCCCAAGTGTCACTTACCAACTTGACGGTTTTCTAAACCATTTATTCACACTGTCATCAAGTCTCGTGTGCTAAGGGATATAGTGCACGCTTCCTGGAAGGACCACATCCTACAGTGCCGGATAAATGGTAAGGGCGGTGCCACCTCTGTATACATTGGCCCATGTGAGTCTGACTGGCACTCCCTGGGAGAATCAGCGTCGCGAGTTGGTTACATAGTTCTAGGTGTGAATCGTGACATGTCTAGATCATGTCAGCCACACGGCTCAGTTATTAGTTACCTTAGAGAAGTGATGGATACCTTCAAGTTGCTTATCTGTGTCTGCAACGCCTATTTTCAACAAAATATTCGTGTGATTTTGGGATCTTGTGTATTATAATCACCTGTGTATGTGTGTGTGTGTCCTCACCTAATTGTGATTGCAGGGGTCGATTCACAGCTCCTGTGTGTGTAAAATTATCTGTTTGTACATACTTGTGTAGCAAGCGCACCGAGGTGCGTGAAAGGGGAAGTGGTGAAATAAAATAAATGAAGAAGGAACAGAAACACGTTATTTATTTGTGTCATGTGTATCACGTGAGGTACCCCTCGAGGGAGGTTCCTACAAGTTGTGTCATGTGTATCACGTGAGGTACCCCTCGAGGGAGGTTCCTACAAGTTGTGTTATGTGTATCACGTGAGGTACCCCTCGAGGGAGGTTCCTACAAGTTGTGTTATGTGTATCACGTGAGGTACCCCTCGAGGGAGGTTCCTACAAGTTGTGTCATGTGTATCACGTGAGGTACCCCTCGAGGGAGGTTCCTACAAGTTGTGTTATGTGTATCACGTGAGGTACCCCTCGAGGGAGGTTCCTACAAGTTGTGTTATGTGTATCACGTGAGGTACCCCTCGAGGGAGGTTCCTACAAGTTGTGTTATGTGTATCACGTGAGGTACCCCTCGTGGGAGGTTCCTACAAGTTGTGTTATGTGTATCACGTGAGGTACCCCTCGTGGGAGGTTCCTACAAGTTGTGTTATGTGTATCACGTGAGGTACCCCTCGTGGGAGGTTCCTACAAGTTGTGTTATGTGTATCACGTGAGGTACCCCTCGTGGGAGGTTCCTACAAGTTGTGTTATGTGTATCACGTGAGGTACCCCTCGAGGGAGGTTCCTACAAGTTGTGTCATGTGTATCACGTGAGGTACCCCTCGAGGGAGGTTCCTACAAGTTGTGTCATGTGTATCACGTGAGGTACCCCTCGAGGGGAGGTTCCTTGACGCTGGTCAGGGGCTCTTCATCTAGGGAGTTTGGATCTGTGCTTCGGTTCCCTGAATTGAGCCTGAATACTTTCCATCCCCCCCACATGCGCTGTATAGTCCTGCGGGTTTAGCGCTCCCCCATGATTATAATTATATAAAAATCACAATAGGTTTCCGGTATTACCATTAGACACACTCGAGATAATATCACATTTTTTCTCCTAGTTTGTCAAAAATCGCCTAGTTATCGTTTCGAGATGTTTTTAAATGTTATTGTAGATGATGTGTTCTGTGACAAGCACAGAGATGTTAATGTTGCGGTGGTTTACTTTTGGTCATCTGACCGAGGCGTTAAGCCAGCAGAATTACAAAATGTATGGAGTCAGCGTTGATTGCCACATGGCTTTAATTTGTTGGGGATCTTGGCTACATTTGTATTATCCCATCAACACACGACTATGAGGAGGCGTCTCCTGGCTGTGACCATCCACTCTACACATGACCTGGTCCTGCCTGTATATAGTCTGGGTTACTGTCTTTGTTGGATTGGCGAAGCTCCCGGCGAGTGAGAAGTTTCCACATTAAATCTCTTAGTACATGATGTGATGTCTCTTTCTTTAATAAGTCATTAACATACATTAGCTAAGAACTATAGACCAATAGCTCTGACATCCCACATCATAAAAATCTTTGAAAGAGTGCTAAGAAGCAGGATTGCAAATCACCTGGATTCCCAAAATCTGCACAATCCAGGGCAACATGGGTTCAGGGCAGGTCGCTCCTGCCTCTCACAACTACTGGATCACTATGACATGGCCTTGGATGCACTGGAAGAAAATCAGAATACAGATGTTATATACACAGACTTTGCAAAAGCATTTGACAAATGCGATCATGGCGTAATAGCCCATAAAATACGTGCTAAAGGAATAACTGGGAAAGTGGGGAGATGGATCTTCAACTTCCTAACAAATCGAACACAAAGAGTAGTGGTCAACAGAGTTAAATCGGAGGCTGCCATAGTGAAGAGCTCTGTTCCACAAGGCACAGTACTCGCCCCCATCTTATTCCTTATCCTCATATCAGACATAAACAGAGATATACACCACAGCACCGTATCATCCTTTGCGGATGATACTAGGATCTGCATGAGGCTGTCATCTGCTGAGGACGCGGTTAACCTCCAAGAAGATATAAACAAAGTTTTCCAGTGGGCAACGGTAAACAATATGATGTTCAATGAGGACAAATTCCAACTACTCCGTTATGGAAAACTGGAGGAGATAATAACTAGAACAGAGTATACTACTGACTCCGGCCATACAATAGAGCAGAAAAATAATGTAAGGGACCTGGGAGTAGTAATGTCTGAGGATCTCACTTTCAAGGATCACAACAGTGCCACGATCGCACGTGCAAAGAAAATGATAGGATGGATAATGAGAACTTTCAAAACGAGAGATGCCAAGCCCATGATGATCCTTTTCAAATCACTTGTTCTCTCTAGGCTGGAATACTGCTGTACATTAACATCTCCATACAAAGCAGGTGAAATCGCAGATCTAGAGAGTGTACAGAGATCCTTTACTGCACGTATAAGTTCTGTCAAGCACCTTAACCACTGGGAACGCTTGGAAGCACTTGACTTGTACTCGTTGGAACGCAGGAGGGAGAGAGATATCATAATCTACACTTGGAAAATCTTGGAAGGAATGGTCCCAAATCTGCACACAGAAATCACTCCCTACGAAAGTAAAAGACTGGGCAGGCGATGCAAAATGCCGCCAATAAAAAGTAGGGGTGTCGTTGGTACACTAAGGGAAAACACCATAAGTGTCCGGGGCCCAAAACTGTTCAACAGCCTCCCATCAAGCATTAGGGGAATTGCCAATAAACCCCTGACTGCCTTCAAGAGAGAGCTGGACAGATACCTAAAGTCAGTGCCGGATCAGCCGGGCTGTGGCTCGTACGTCGGACTGCGTGCGGCCAGCAGTAACAGCCTAGTTGATCAGGCCATGATCCATCGGGAGGCCTGGTCATGGACCGGGCCGCGGGGGCGTTGATCCCCGGAATAACCTCCAGGTAATCCAGGTAAGGTACTCTGGCGTGACGAAATTTTTGTTCACACTTCCGTTGTGGAATTTTAACTTCTCGTATCTTATTCCTTGACTGATTTATTTCTGTTTTTATTTTTTTCGATTTAGTTTTATTAGACGAGAGTCATCATTTATCTACACATAATTTTAAGTTATAATTAAAAGTATTTCGTTTCCTATACGATGATCATTTTTTTCTGTATTTTTTTATTTTTTTGAAGAGGTGGGAGTCATTTTTAATGATATAGACCTTCCTATTATTTTTTTTGTCTAGATGAGGAAATATTCTCGTGCATCCTCGGACATAGTTGTAGTATGTATTGATGATATTATATAGAAAATTTGGTAGGTTTAAAGCCTGTCGACTGGACGATGGCTACATAGTACCTGTACACAAGTAATCAAGAATACTTTAACCCCTAAAAGAGGGATACAAATGAAATATTTGGTTATAAGACTTAGGCGAGACAATGACTGTGGAATGTGTTATTGATATGTGAAGAAGTTAATGTTTTAATGGTACTGGTGTTACAGGTTGAGTCCGTCCATGGAGAGGACGAGAGCCAATGTGATGTTGACTGCAGGAACCAACAGGTGAGGCTGGCATTTTTCACTGCATTTGATTTGATTTAATTTCCATTTATTTCGAGTATTGCAATATTTATGGAATGGAAGTGAATTTTAGTAAGACAATGTGTGTTTTACGACGTTGTACTGAGACGTTTCATCCACCAGCACCTTTATCAGCTCTCAGTTAAATAGTATGAACCTTGTTTTATGTTATATTAAGGTAGTTACTCGTACATTGTACCACTGATACAGACACAAGATCAAGGTGGTGTTGGTTCCGGGTGTCGCGGAGCTTCACAGGTCAGTATCTGAGGTATGTGCGCAGTGAACGTTTTATTTAGAATGATATGCTGAACAATTCGTAAACAGGCGAACTTTTGACAGTCTCTCACTCCACACTAGGATTCGAACCTGCACACTCTGTATCAGAGTAGTGATACAGTGTGTGCAGGTTCGAATCCTAGTGTGGGCTGTGAGATAATGTTTGTTAGAGTGATATGTTGTACTCCACACCACCTTCAAGGGAGGTGCTTTGATGCTGGGCTCTTCATCCAAGGAATTAGAGCTGTTTCTACCCTCTGTAGATCAAACCTGATTACCTCCCATTCGCCAAACGTTCTATGGACCCTTACGAGTTTTGCTCTTTCCCATAAACGTTGCATTTCCGATTGTTTCAACAGTGCTTTAAATATTTCTGTGTATGTGATTATCGTCATGGCCATAAAATTTGCTGCTCGTTGCGCTTGGCTCGTTGTGGGCTGAACGATATGGCCACTAAGCTGTGAGGTCACCCTCCGGAGAGTGAGCAGCCTACAGTGTATGGGGAGAGGGAAGTGTTGGGGGACAGGGAATAATGGCCATTCAGAGAGTGGCCCTCCAGGGTATGGCTAGCCAGGAAGTGGCCAACTAGAGAGTGGCCCTGCAGGGTATGGCCAGCCAAGGAGTGACCCTGCAGGGTATGGCTAGCCAAGGACTGACCCTGCAGGGGATGGCTAGCCAGGAAGTGGCCAGATAGGGAGTGGCCCTGCAGGGTATGGCCAGCCAGGGAGTGGCCCTGCAGGGTATGGCTAGCTAAGGAGTGACCTTGCAGGGTATGGCCCGCCAAGGAGTGGCCCTGTAGGGTATGGCCAGTCAGGAAGTGGCCCTGCAGGGTAGTAGTGATAAATGCAGCTGGGGCATCCCTTCCGGAAAAGGCATGTGGCTGGGGCATCCCTTCCGGAAAAGGCATGCGGCTGGGGCATCCCTTCCAGAAAAGGCATGCGGCTGGGGCATCCCTTCCGGTTTAGGCCTTCCTCTGGGGCATCCCTTCCGGTCTAGGACCAGCAGCTGGAGGGTCACCTTTTCACACCAAGGTGTTACTTCCGGTTTGACCTGGACCTCGCCCTCGAGACTACCTCACCCTTGACCCCCCAACCAATACCCCCGCCCACGACCCCCCCCCCTTCGCGACCCCCCGCCCACGACCCCCCGTCTCGCCGCGCGCCCGCCCGCGCGCCCGCCCACGCCCGCCCGCGCGCCCGCCCGCGCCCTTCGCGATCCCCGCCCGCGCCCTTCGCGACCCCCCGCCCGCGCCCTTCGCGACCCCCGCCCGCGCCTTCTGCTGCGCCTTCTGCAGCGTCGTCCGGATCGCCCCCGCGCCTCGAATTTTTTTCCGATTTTTTCGAATTTTTTTTTAATTTCATTTTCTTATGATCTCCATCTTCTCGGATCAAATTTTTGAGGTTCCCCCTCCCACTTTCACCCCCCATCCCCCCAAAATTTCTCAATATCAAAGTCTCCACTTCCTCGGATCCCCCTCCCACTTTCACCCCCCAACCCCAAAAATTTCTCGATAATACAAGTTTTTTGGATTCTTCCCTATGGGGTTTTCGAAATTCTCCATCTCCTTGGATCAAGGTTTTTTGGATTGTCCCTCCTTCCACCCCCACCCCCCAATCCCAAAAATTTCTCGATAATACCAAGTTTTTGGATTCCCCCCTATAGGGGTTTCGAAATTCTTATGATCTCCTTGGATCAAATTTTTTGGATCCCCCTATGGGTTTTCGAAATTCTCCAATTCCTCGGATCAAGTTTTTGGAATCCCCCCTCTGGGGGTAAGCATGCTTACTACAGGTCTAAACAAGTCAAATGAACTAAGAAGGGTGTTTACTCGGCGGTCAGTATTCCTCTCATTAAGTTAAATGAACTAAAAAAGGACCACACATACAAGCTGAATCTTGTCGACCCTTTTAGTTCATTCAAGTTAATAAGGGAACATAGTAGTGACGTCACGTGATGACCGCGCACACAGGCTGAATCTTGTCGATCCTTTTAGTTCATTAAAGTTAATAAGGGGACATAGTAGTGACGTCACGTGATGACCGCGCACACAGGCTGAATCTTGTCGATCCTTTTAGTTCATTAAAGTTAATAAGGGGACACAGTACATCAGAAAGTCACATTTTTTCGTTAATACCCACAATTTCTTTACAACACAAGTCTAGACATTTTTTTAACTATTTCATCTCAGGTCACTCCCCACGAAGTAACCTCCTCCCCACCCTCCCAAACCCTCACACTCCAACCAACACCTCACAATTTTCACTCATAACCCCAATTTTTCTCGTTTTAACCCTTTTTGTTCATTAAAGTTAATAAGGGGACACAGTACATCAGAAAGTCACCACATCGCTTACATCCACTTTCGTTAAATTCACTACTCACAATTTTACATATTACGAAGTTAAATACGCACTTTTACTTTGAACATCTTCAAAACCCTCTCATAAATCATTTGAATACTCACAAAAATACCTTTATACATTTCCAAACAACACTGAAATACTCCAAAAACATCATTCGAACACCCCTAAATCACCTCTGAATACTCCCAGAACACCTTCATAAGTGTGTGTGTGTGTGTGTATGTGTGCGTGTGTGTGCGTGTGTGTGTGTGTGTGTGTGTGTGTGTGTGTGTGTGTGTGTGTGTGTGTGTGCGTGTGTGTTAGGTGTCATAGAGTTTTTTGTGAAATCTTGGTTACAGTGATGACGTTAGTTAAAACGAGTAAAATTTGTTGGTAATTGATGAGGGTAATGTAGTCGAATTAGAGTTACCGAAAAAAAGATGATATAAGTGGGTTGTGATGAAATTAGTTTAAAAATGATATTCAAAGGTGTTTTGAAGGTGTTCAAGGGTGTTTATGTGAGTATTCAAATGATTATGAAAGTGTTTTGGGCATGTTCAAAGTAAAGTGTTTGAGTTAGTTTTTGTGACTTTTTTCTGATGTATTGTGTCCCCTTAATAACTTTAATGAACTAAAAGGGTAAAAGCGAGAAAATGCCTAGTCTGGAGACTGAGGGATGAGTTGTAATTTAATGGGGATGTTCAAAGTAAAGTGTTTGAGTTAGTTTTTGTGACTTTTTTTTTCTGATGTATTGAGTCCCCTTAATAACTTTAATGAACTAAAAGGGTAAAAACGAGAAAAAATTGGGGAGTTATGAGTGAAAATTGTGAGGTGTTGGTTGTGGGTTGTGGGTGTTGTGGGTTGTGGGTGTTGTGACTTTTCTGATGAAATTTGTTGAAACGAGAAAAAATTGTGGGTGAAGTGGGTTGTGGGTGTTGTGGGTGTTGTGGGTTGTGGGTGTTGTTGTCGAACTAGAGATACCGAAAAAGTTGTTATAAGTGGGTTGTTGTTGGGACTTTTTCTGATGAAATTAGTTAAAACTAGAAAAAATTGTGGAGTGTGGGTGATGTGGGTGATGTGGGTTGTTGTGACTTTCTGATGAAATTAGATAAAACGAGAAAAAATTGTGGGTTGTGGGTGTTGGGGGCGTTGAGGGGTGTGGGGTGAAGTGGGTTGTGGGTGTTGTGGGATGTGGGTGTTGTAGGTGTTGTTGTCGAACTAGAGTTGCTGAAAAGATGATATAAGTGGGTTGTTTTTGTGACTTTTTCTGATGAAATTAGTTAAAACGAGAAAAAAATTGTGGGTTGTTGGTGATGTGGGTTGTGGGTGATGTGGGATGTGGGTGTTGTGGGTTGAGGGGTGTTGATCTTAGTTTATGGTGATTTTGGTGGTGTTTTGAGTGTATTCAGCGGGGTTTTAGTAGTATTCAGTGGTGTATTTGGGAGTACTCAAATGGTGTTTTGAGGTTATTCAAAGGTGTGATTATAAGTTGTGGGTTGTTGTTGTTGTGACTTTCTGATGAAATTAGTTAAAACGAGAAAAAAAAAATTGTGGGTGATGTGGGTGGGGTTGTGTGTGTTGCGACTTTCTGATGAAATTAGATAAAACGAGAAAAAATTGTGGGTGATGTGGGTTGTGTGTGTTGTGGGGTGTGGGTGATGTGGGTTGTGGGTGTTGTGGGATGTGGGTGTTGTTGTCGAACTAGAGATCCCGAAAAGACGTTATAAGTGGGTTGTTGATGTGACTTTTTCTGATGAAATTAGTTAAAACGAGAAAAAAAAATGTGAGGTGTGGGTGTTGTGACTTTCTGATGAAATTAGCTAAAACGAGAAAAAATTGTGGGTTGTGGGTTGTTGTTGTTGTGACTTTCTGATGTACTGAGCCCCCTTATTAATTTTAATGAACTAAAAGGGTTAAAACGAGAAAAAATTGTGGGTTGTGGGTGTTGTGGGGTGTGTGTGTGCGTGTGTGTTAGGTGTCATAGTTTTTTTTTTTTGTGAAAATCTTGGTTACAGTGATGACATTAGTTAAAACGAGTAAAATTTGTTGGTAATAGATGAGGGTAATGTAGTCGAATTAGAGTTACCGAAAAAAAAGATGATATAAGTGGGTTGTGATGAAATTAGTTTAAAAACGATATTCAAAGGTGTTTTGAAGGTGTTCAAGGGTGTTTATGTGTGTATTCAAATGTTTATGAGAGTGTTTTGGGGGTGTTCAAAGTAAAGTGTTTGAGTTAGTTTTTGTGACTTTTTTTCTGATGTATTGTGTTCCCTTAATAACTTTAATGAACTAAAAGGGTAAAAACGAGAAAATGCCTAGTCTGGAGACTGCGGGATGAGTTGTAATTTAATGAAATGTGTAAGTGCAGATAAATTAGAGATGTCAAATCTTATTTGGGAGTACTCAAATAGTGTTTTGGAAATGTTCAAAGGTGTTCAGAGGTGTTTTGAAGGTGTTCAAAGGTGTTTTGAAGGTGTTGAAGGGTGTTTTGATTGAATTCAGCGGTGTTTTAGTAGTATTCAGTGGTGTAATTGGGAGTACTCAAATAGTGTTTTGGAAATGTTCAAAGGTATTCAAAGGTGTTTTGAAGGTGATCAAGTGTGTTTTGAAGGTGATCAAGGGTGTTTTGATTGAATTCAGCGTGTTTTAGTAGTATTCAGTGGTGTAATTGGGAGTACTCAAATAGTGTTTTGGAAATGTTCAAAGGTGTTCAAAAGGTGTTTTGAATGTGTTCAAGGGAGTTTTGAAGGTGTTCAAGGGTGTTTTGAAGGTGTTCAAGGGTGTTTTGAAGGTGTTCAAGGGTGTTTTTGAAGGTGTTCAAAGGTGTTTTGAAGGTGTTGAAGGGTGTTTTGATTGAATTCAGTGGTGTTTTAGTAGTATTCAGTGGTGTAATTGGGAGTACTCAAATTGTGTTTTTGGAAGTGTTTCAGTGTTGATTGGAAATGTTCAAAGGTGTTTTTGAAGGTGTTCAAGAGTGTTTTGAAGGTGTTCAAGGGTGTTTGAAGGTGTTCAAATGTTGTTTTTTGAAGGTGATCAAGGGTGTTTTGAAGGTGTTCAAAGGTGTTTTGAGTGTGTTCAAATGATTATGAGAGTGTTTTGAAGGTGTTCAAAGGCGTTTTGAAGGTGTTCAAAGGTGTTTTGAAGGTGTACAAATGATTATGAGAGTACTTATGAAGGTGTTCAAATGATGTGCAAGAGTACTTATGAAGGTGTTCTGGGAGTATTCAGAGGTGATTTGGGGGTGATCGAATGATGTTTTTGGAGTATTTCAGTGTTGTTTGGAAATGTATAAAGGTATTTTTGTGAGTATTCAAATGATTTATGAGTGTTTTGAAGATGTTCAAAGTAAAAGTGCGTATTTAACTTCGTAATATGTAAAATTGTGAGTAGTGAATTTAACGAAAGTGGATGTAAGCGATGTGGTGACTTTCTGATGTACTGTGTCCCCTTATTAACTTTAATGAACAAAAAGGGTTAAAACGAGAAAAATTGGGGTTATGAGTGAAAAGTGTGAAAAGGTGACCCTCCAGCTGCTGGTCCTAGACCGGAAGGGATGCCCCAGAGGAAGGCCTAAACCGGAAGGGATGCCCCAGCCGCATGCCTTTTCCGGAAGGGATGCCCCAGCCGCATTTATCACTACTTATATATATATATATATATATATATATATATATATATATATATATATATATATATATATATATATATATATATATATATATATATCTATATAATGTAGTCATAATTTCTACAGAGCGGTATATCCGGTCTAGGACCTTCCACTGGGCGGTGTATCCGGTTTAGGGCCTTCCACTGACCGGTGTATCCGGTCTAGGACCTTCTTCTGAGGCATCCCCTTTTCACACCTAGGTGTTACTTCCGGTTTGACCTTGACCTCGCCCTCGAGACTACTTCACCCTTGACCCCCTCAACCAATACCCCCCGCCCACGACCCCCCTTCGCGGCCCCCCTTCGCGACCCCCCGTCGCGCCGCGCGCCCGCCCGCGCGCCCGCCCGCGCCCTTCGCGACCCCCGCCCGCACCTTCTGCTGCGCCTTCTACAGCGTCGTTCGGATTGCCCCCGCGCCTCGAATTTTTTTTCCGATTTTTTTCGAATTTTTTTTGAATTTCATTTTCTTGTGCTCTCCATCTCCTCGGATCAAATTTTTAAGGTTCCCCCTCCCACTTTCACCCCCCAATCCCAAAAATTTCTCAATATTACAAGTTTTTTTGGATCCTCCCTATGGGGTTTTCGAAATTCTCCATCTCCTTGGATCAAGTTTTTTGATTCCCCCTCTCACTTTCACCCCCATCCCAAAATTTCTCGATATTACCAAGTTTTTGGATTCCCCCCTATGGGGTTTTCGAAATTCTCCAATTCCTCGGATCAAGTTTTTGGATCCCCCCTATGGGGTTTTCGAAATTCTCCATCTCCTTGGATCAAGGTTTTTTGGATTGTCCCTCCTTCCACCCCCACCCCCCAACCCCCAATTCTCCAATTCCTCGGATCAAGTTTTTGGAATCCCCCCCCTATGGGATAAGTATTCAAATGAACTCCTCCTATGGTGCTCTCTCTTACTACAGGTCTAAACAAGTCAAATGACCTAAGAAGGGTGTTTACTCGGCGGTCAGTGACGTCACGCGCACACAAGCTGAAACTTGTCGACCCTTTTAGTTCATTAAAGTTAATAAGGGGACATAGTAGTGACGTCACGCGATGACCGCGCACACAGGCTGAATCATGTCGAACTTTACCCCCACACATATACAACATAGGGAAACATTTTCACTCTTAACCCAAATTTTTCATCATCAGAAAGTCGCATTTTTTTCGTTAATACCCACAATTTCTTTACAAAATACAACATAACATTATCACAAAAAACTAACTCAAACTAACCCATAGTTAATAAGGGGACACAGTACATCAGAAAAAGTCACAAAAACTAACTCAAACACTTTTACTTTGAACATCACAAAAACACTCTCATAAATCATTTGAATACTCACATAAACACCTTTGAACACCTTCAAAACACTCTTGAACACCTTCAAAAACACCTTTGAACATTTTCAATCAACACCGAAACACTTCCAAAAAACACAATTTGAGTACTCCCAATTACACCACTGAATACTACTAAAACACCGCTGAATTCAATCAAAACACCCTTCAACACATTCAAATACCCTTGAACACCTTCAAAACACTCTTGAACACCTTCTAAAACACCTTTGAACATTTCCAATCAACACTGAAACACTTCCAAAAACATAATTTGAGTACTCCCAATTACACCACTGAATACTACTAAAACACCGCTGAATTCAATCAAAACACCATTCAGCACCTTCAAAACACCTTTGAACACCTTCAAAGCACTCTCATAATCATTTGAACACACTCAAAACACCTTTGAATAACCTCAAAACACCTTTGAACACCTTCAAAACACCCTTGATCACCTTCAAAAAACAACATTTGAACACACTCAAAACACCTTTGAACATTTCCAAAACACTATTTGAGTACTCCCAAATAAGATTTGACATCTCTAATTTATCTGCACTTACACATTTCATTAAATTACAACTCATCCCTCAGTCTCCAGACTAGGCATTTTCTCGTTTTTACCCTTTTAGTTCATTAAAGTTATTAAGGGGACACAATACATCAGAAAAAAAGTCACAAAAACTAACTCAAACACTTTACTTTGAACATGCCCAAAACACTCTCATAAACATTTGAATACACACATAAACACCCTTGAACACCTTCAAAACACCTTTGAATATCGTTTTTAAACTAATTTCATCACAACCCACTTATATCATCTTTTTTTTCGGTAACTCTAATTCGACTACATTACCCTCATCTATTACCAACAAATTTTACTCGTTTTAACTAATGTCATCACTGTAACCAAGATTTAAAAAAAAAAAAAACTCTATGACACCTAACACACACGCGCACACACACACCCCACAATTTTTTCTCGTTTTAACTAATTTCATTAGAAAAGCCACAACACCCACAACCCACAATTTTTTCTCGTTTTAACCCTTTTAGTTCATTAAAATTAATAAGGGGACACAGTACATCAGAAAGTCACAACAACAACAACCCACAACACCCACAACCCACTTCACCCACAATTTTTTTCTCGTTTCAACTAATTTCATCAGAAAAGTCACAACACCCCACATCACCCACATCCCACAAATTTTTTTCTCGTTTTAACTAATTTCATCAGAAAAAGTCACAAAAACAACCCACTTATATCATCTTTTTCGGTATCTCTAATTCGACTACATTACCCACAACCCTCATCAATTACCAATTTATTCACATTTTTTTCCCCCTTCTCTTTACTGAATCTTAAAAGTAATACACATTCCTCCCTACAGTACTAAAATTCTAATAAAATCCTCTCCATACCCATCTCCTTGTATCCACATAAATTAATATTATACTCGCATCAACTACCCAACTATTGTGACATGTTTCAACACCCTCCATTCTTTTCCAATATATCATAACTTTTCATTTCTATAATTTCTTTTTAAAATATTCACACATTACCTTTATATCCAGTAAAATCTCCCCATATTTCTAATTACAACCCTCCCCATACCCCTCGCCATCTCACCCATCTCCCAACACACCTCTTCAGAACACACACAAAAAATCACATTTCACATCTACAAATGCATCTCAAATCCACTAAAATCACTATAATCAAGATATTCACAAAACTCTATGACCACCTAACACACACACACACACACACACACACACACACACACACACACACACACACACACACACACACACACACACCTAACCTATCCTAACCTAACCTAACCTAACCTAACCTAACCTACCCTAACCTTAACCCAACCTAACTTAACCTAACCTAACCTAACCTAACCTAACACTACCTAACCTAACCTAACCTAACCTAACCTAACCTAACCTTACCTAACCTAACCTTTCCTAACCTAACCTAACCTAACCTAACCTGACCTAACCTAACCTTACCTAACCTATCCTAACCTACCCTAACCTAACCTAACCTAAAATATATTGGAACACTTCCAAAATACATTAGAGTACTCCAGAATTACTTTGAACGACTCCATTTTTTGGATATTTCCAAATTAGTTTTGAAAACTTTATCGTAAAATCGAACATTATTTTCTTGTTGGTAAACACACCCAGGGTAGAAATATTTACTCGATTTCCGAATAGAAACACTTTCCTCACTCTGAGAGACTCATTGAGCTTATATGGGCCGCCCCTTCCCCCGACGCCACTGTGTAATGCGATTAACACCCAAGGTAGAACATAACATCTGCGTCAACTCAGGTCAGACAGACGCCATGTAATGCGGTTCACATCCAAGGTAGATTTAAGATAATCATCGCCTTACCGAACACCTGCATCAACTCGCCTAACCGAACCTAACCTATCCTAGCCTAACCTAACCTAGCCTAACCTAACCTGGCCTAACCTAACCTGGCCTAACCTAACCTAACTTAACCTAACCTAACCTAACCTAACCTATCCTAGCCCAACCTAACCTAACCTATCCTAACCTAACCTAACCTATCTCAACCTAACCTAACCTAACCTAACCTAACCTATCCTAACCTTACCTAACCTATCCTAACCTAACCTAACCTAACCTAACCTAACCTAACCTAACATAACCTTACCTAACCTACCCTAACCTAACCTAACCAAACACCATCAAACACCTCCGAATACTCCCCAAAACACTATTGATTACTACCAAATCACCACTGAATACTACCAAATCACCGTCAAAATCACCAGAAACTAAGTTTAACATCACCATCCAACTTCCTTTTTATAGAAATCCCCTCAAATCACTATATCCAAGAACCCAACCTAACCTAACCTTTCCTAACCTAACCCAACCTAACCTAACCTAACTTATCCTAACATAACCTAACCGAACCTAACCTAACCTAACTTATCCTAACTTAACCAAACCTAACTTATCCTAACCTAACCAAACCTAACCTTACCTAACCTAGCCTAACCTATCCTAACCTAACCTAACCTAACCAAACACCATCAAACACCTCCGAATACTCCCCAAAACACTACTGATTACTACCAAATCACAACTGAATACTACCAAATCACCGTCAAAATCACCAGAAACTAAGTTTAACATCACCATCCAACTTCCTTTTTATAGAAATCCCCTCAAATCACTATATCCAAGAACCCAACCTAACCTAACCTTTTCCTAACCTAACCTAACCTAACCTAACCGAACCTAACCTAACCTTACCTAACCTAACTTAACCTAGCCTAACCTAGCCTAACCTAGCCTAACCTAACCTAACCTAACCTAACCTATCCTATCCTAACCTAACCTAACATAACCTACCACCATCAAACACCTCCGAATACTCCCCAAAACACTACTGATTACTACCAAATCACCACTGAATACTACCAAATCACCACTGAATACTACCAAATCACCGTCAAAATCACCAGAAACTAAGTTTAACATCACCATCCAACTTCCTTTTTATAGAAATCCCCTTAAATCACTATATCCAAGAACCCAACCTAACCTAACCTTTCCTAACCTAACCCAACCTAACCTAACCTAACCTAACCTAACCTAACCTAACCTAACCTAACCTAACCTAACCTAACCTAACCAAACACCATCAAACACCTCCGAATACTCCCCAAAACACTACTGATTACTACCAAATCACCACTGAATACTACCAAATCACCGTCAAAATCACCAGAAACTAAGTTTAACATCACCATCCAACTTCCTTTTTATAGAAATCCCCTCAAATCACTATATCCAAGAACCCAACCTAACCTAACCTTTCCTAACCTAACCCAACCTAACCTAACCTAACTTATCCTAACATAACCTAACCGAACCTAACCTAACCTAACTTATCCTAACCTAACCAAACCTAACTTATCCTAACCTAACCAAACCTAACCTTACCTAACCTAGCCTAACCTATCCTAACCTAACCTAACCTAACCTAACCAAACACCATCAAACACCTCCGAATACTCCCCAAAACACTACTGATTACTACCAAATCACCACTGAATACTACCAAATCACCGTCAAAATCACCAGAAACTAAGTTTAACATCACCATCCAACTTCCTTTTTATAGAAATCCCCTCAAATCACTATATCCAAGAACCCAACCTAACCTAACCTTTTCCTAACCTAACCTAACCGAACCTAACCGAACCTAACCTAACCTTACCTAACCTAACTTAACCTAGCCTAACCTAGCCTAACCTAACCTAACCTAACCTAACCTATCCTATCCTATCCTAACCTAACCTAACATAACCTACCACCATCAAACACCTCCGAATACTCCCCAAAACACTACTGATTACTACCAAATCACCACTGAATACTACCAAATCACCACTGAATACTACCAAATCACCGTCAAAATCACCAGAAACTAAGTTTAACATCACCATCCAACTTCCTTTTTATAGAAATCCCCTTAAATCACTATATCCAAGAACCCAACCTAACCTAACCTTTCCTAACCCAACCTAACCTAACCTAACCTAACCTAACCTAACCTAACCTAACCTAACCTAACCTAACCAAACACCATCAAACACCTCCGAATACTCCCCAAAACACTACTGATTACTACCAAATCACCACTGAATACTACCAAATCACCGTCAAAATCACCAGAAACTAAGTTTAACATCACCATCCAACTTCCTTTTTATAGAAGTTCCCTCAAATCACTATAACCAAGAACCCAACCTAACCTAACCTTTCCTAACCTAACCGAACCTAACCTAACATTACCCAACCTAACCTAGCACAACCTAACCTATCCTGGAAATAAATGGTATAAAATACCGACACAATGGAAATATAAACACAAATGCAGTATAATGTGATCCTTTATTGACAACGTTTCACCCACACAGTGGGCTTTTTCAAGTCACACACGGATCTACCTGGGGTTGGAAGGTACGAGAGTATTTATAGTCAGAATGTTGAGGTCAGGTGAAGAATGCTGCATCTGATGATCTACCGGGTGGGGTTATAGAGTCTTGGGTAGCTTGGCAGGGGTATTGGACAAGTTGTAGACCTTCTGCAGTGTTCTTATGTGGGATAGCGATGAAGAAGTTTCTTGGCAAGTGGTTCAGCTATGTTATAGAAGCCATTGTTCTGGTTGAAATTGTTGGTTACAGAGATAAGCGATGATTCCAGGATTCTTCTGTATTGAGTGTTGTCTTCTGTGGCTATAAGTCTTGAGTTTCTGTAGTTAATTAAATGGTTGTGTGAATTGCGATGTTGTACACAGGCATTCCTTGTATCGTCAGTCCTGCTTGCATATTGGTGTTCTGAAATGCGTGTTTGGAGGTCTCTTGATGTTTCGCCCACATATAATTTGTTGCAGTCATTACAAGGGATTATGTATACCCCTGCAGAGGATGGAGGCTTGTCCTGTCTACTACTGGTGATGTCCTTGATGGTCGTGGTTGTGGAGGTAGATACTTGGAATGATGTTTTGGCAAAGATGTTGGAAACATGTTTGGCAATGGAGTTGTTGGGGAGGACTATGTATCTCTTTTCGGCAGTGTCTTCTCTGGGTGTGTTGAAGATGTTTAATGCCCGCCGTCTGCAGTCTCTGATGAAGTGACGAGGATAGTGGAGTTTAGAAAATACTTGTTCAATTATAGTGCATTCTTCCTCAAGGAACTCATTGCTGCAGATTCTGAGTGCACGTAGGAAGAAGCCTATAATCACACCACGTTTGGTTTTGGTGTCGTGGTGAGAGTAGAAGTGGAGAAGATCGTTTTGGTTGGTGGGTTTTCGATAGACTTTAAAACGAAGTTCGTGGTCAGCTTTGCAGAGCAGAACATCAAGGAAAGGAAGAGTGTTGTCGACTTCTTCTTCAAGTGTGAACTGGATTGAAGGCTCGACCTGGTTGAGCTTGTCTTGGAGAGCTTGAACGTTGAAGCGTTTAGGAGTTATGAGGAGAATGTCGTCAACATAACGGAGCCAGGTGACAGACGAAGGAATGATGGTGGAGAAACGTTCGGCTTCTAGATGTTCCATGTATAAGTTCGCCAGGACTGCACTGAGTGGCAAACCCATGGGTAGTCCAAAAGTCTGCTGAAAGAAGTGATTTTCGAAGGAGAAACACGTAAAGCCAACACATAGTTCAACAAGGTCGATGAAATCGCTGGCTGGAATGGGAAGATCAAGTGAATCGTCAATTTTCCTGCGCAAGAGATCGATGGCTTGGGTAGTAGGTACTTTGGTGAATAGGGAAGTCACGTCAAGGCTGGAAAGTTTCTTGTTCCTGATGTTGATGTTGCGAATGCGATTGAGGAGATCACCCGAGTGTTTGAGATGTGCTGGACTGATACAAAATACTGAGAGGAATTGACAAGGTGGACAAAGACAGGATGTTCCAGAGAATGGACACAGTAACAAGGGGACACAGTTGGAAGCTGAAGACACAGATGAATCACAGGGATGTTAGGAAGTATTTCTTCAGCCACAGAGTAGTCAGTAAGTGGAAAAGTTTGGGAAGCGATGTAGTGGAGGCAGGATCCATACATAGCTTTAAGCAGAGGTATGATAAAGCTCACGGCTCAGGGAGAGTGACCTAGTAGCGATCAGTGAAGAGGCGGGGCCAGGAGCTCGGACTCGACCCCCGCAACCTCAACTAGGTGAGTACAACTAGGTGAGTACACACACAGACACACACACACACAGACACACACACACACAGACACACACACACAGACACACACACACGACACACACACACAAACACACACACACAAACACACACACACAAACACACACACACACACACACACACACACGACACACACACACACGACACACACACACACACACACACACACACACACACACACACACACACACACACACACACACACACACACACACACGACACACACACGACACATACACGACACACACACGACACACACACACACACACACGACACACACACACACACGACACACACACACACACGACACACACACACACACGACACGCATACACACACGACACGCGCACACACACGACACGCACACACACATCGCACGCACGCGCGCGCACACACACACACACACACACACACACACACACACACACACACACGACACACACACACGACACACACACACGACACACACGACACACACGACACACACATACACACACATACACACACACACAGTAGAGACAGGAAGGGCTGTGGGAAGACAGCACAGAAGGGAACATCAAGAGGGAATATACCAACAAGTGTTGGATGACATACGAACAACTGAGGAGGAGGTGAAGAAGCTCTTAAGTGACCTTGACACCTCAAAGGCGATGGGACCGGACAACATCTCCCCATGGGTCCTTAGAGAAGGAGCAGAGATGCTGTGTGTGCCTCTAACCACAATCTTCAACACATCCCTTGAAACTGGGCAACTACCTGAGAAATGGAAGACAGCTAATGTAGTCCCCATATTTAAGAAAGGAAACAGAAACGAGGCACTAAACTACAGACCTGTGTCTCTGACATGTATTGTGTGCAAAGTCATGGAGAAGATTATCAGGAGGAGAGTGGTCGAACACCTGGAAAGGAACAAGATTATAAATGAAAACCAGCATGGGTTCATGGAAGGCAAATCTTGTATCACAAACCTCCTGGAGTTTTATGACAAGGTAACAGAAGTAAGACACGAGAGAGAGGGTTGGGTAGATTGCGTTTTCCTAGACTGCAGGAAGGCCTTTGACACAGTTCCCCACAAGAGATTAGTGCAGAAGCTGGAGGATCAGGCACACGTAAAAGGAAGGGCACTGCAATGGATAAGGGAATACCTGACAGGGAGGCAGCAACGAGTCATGGTACGTGAAGAGGTATCACAGTGGGCGCCTGTTACGAGCGGGGTCCCACAGGGGTCAGTTCTAGGACCAGTGCTATTTTTGATATATGTGAACGACATGATGGAAGGAATAGACTCTGAAGTGTCCCTGTTCGCAGATGACGTGAAGTTGATGAGAAGAATTAAATCGGACGAGGATGAGGCAGGACTGCAAAGAGACCTGGAGAGGCTGGACATGTGGTCCAGTAACTGGCTCCTCGAATTCAATCCAGCCAAATGCAAAGTCATGAAGATTGGGGAGGGGCAAAGAAGACCGCAGACAGAATATAGGCTAGGTGGACAAAGACTACAGACCTCACTCAGGGAGAAAGACCTTGGGGTGACCATAACACCGAGTACATCACCGGAGGCACACATCAACCAAATAACCGCTGCAGCATACGGGCGCCTGGCAAACCTGAGAATAGCGTTCCGATACCTCAATAAGGAATCGTTCAAGACACTGTACACTGTGTATGTTAGGCCCATACTGGAGTATGCAGCACCAGTCTGGAACCCACACCTGGTCAAGCACGTCAAGAAGTTAGAGAAAGTACAAAGGTTTGCAACAAGGCTAGTCCCAGAGCTCAAGGGAATGTCGTACGAGGAAAGGTTAAGGGAAATCGGACTGACGACACTGGAGGACAGAAGGGTCAGGGGAGACATGATAACGACATACAAGATACTGCGGGGAATAGACAAGGTGGACAGAGATAGGATGTTCCAGAGAGGGGACACAGGGACAAGGGGTCACAACTGGAAGCTGAAGACTCAGACGAGTCACAGGGACGTTAGGAAGTATTTCTTCAGTCATAGAGTTGTCAGCAAGTGGAATAGCCTAGCAAGTGAAGTAGTGGAGGCAGGAACCATACATAGTTTTAAGAAGAGGTATGACAAAGCTCAGGAAGCAGAGAGAGAGAGGATCCAGTAGCGATCAGTGAAGAGGCGGGGCCAGGAGCTGAGTCTCGACCCCTGCAACCACAATTAGGTGAGTACAATTAGGTGAGTACACACACACACACACACACACACACACACACACACACACACACACACACACACACGACACACGACAAACACACACACACACACACACACACACACACACACACACACACACACACACACGACACGCATACACACACGACACGCGCACACACACGACACGCACACACACGACACGCGCACACACATCGCACGCACGCACACACACACACACACACACACACACACACACACACACACACACACCCCACACACACACACCCCACACACACACACCCCACACACACACACCACACACACACACACACACACACACACACACATACACCGTATACGTTAGGCCCATATTGGAGTATGCGGCACCAGTTTGGAACCCACACCTAGCCAAGCACGTAAAGAAACTAGAGAAAGTGCAAAGGTTTGCAACAAGACTAGTCCCAGAGCTAAGAGGTATGTCCTACGAGGAGAGGTTAAGGGAAATCAACCTGACGACACTGGAGGACAGGAGAGATAGGGGGGACATGATAACGACATACAAAATACTGAGAGGAATTGACAAGGTGGACAAAAACAGGATGTTCCAGAGATTGGACACAGTAACAAGGGGACACAGTTGGAAGCTAAAGACACAGATGAATCACAGGGATGTTAGGAAGTATTTCTTCAGCCACAGAGTAGTCAGTAAGTGGAATAGTTTGGGAAGCGATGTAGTGGAGGCAGGATCCATACATAGCTTTAAGCAGAGGTACGATAAAGCTCACGGCTTAGGGAGAGTGACCTAGTAGCGATCAGTGAAGAGGCTGGGCCAGGAGCTCGGACTCGACCCCCGCAACCTCAACTAGGTGAGTACAACTAGGTGAGTACACACACCCCACACACACACACACACACACACACACACACACACACACACACACACACACACACACACACACACACACACACGACACACACACACACACACACACACACACACACACACACACACACACACACACACACTCACACACACGACACACACACACACGACACACACACACGACACACACACACGACACACACACACACACACACGACACGCCACACACACACGACAC
>NW_027195590.1:0-160000 GCF_038502225.1 Cherax quadricarinatus
CCAGAGCGATGAAATGTGACAGAGAAACCCATCCAGGGCGATGAAATGTGACAGGGAAACCCGTCCAGGGCGATCAAATGTGACAGGGAAACCCGTCCAGGGCGATGAAATATGACAGGGAAACCAGTCCAGGGCGATGAAATATGACAGGGAAACCAGTCCAGGGCGATGAAATATGACAGGGAAACCCGTCCAGGGCGATGAAATATGACAGGAAATTCCGTCCAGGGCGATGAAATATGACAGGGAAACCCGTCCAGGGCGATGAAATATGACAGGGAAACCCGTCCAGGGTGATGAAATATGACAGGAAAACCCGTCAAGGGCGATGAAATATGACATGGAAACCCGTCCAGGGCGATGAAATATGACAGGGAAACCCGTCCAGGGCGATGAAATATGACAGGGAAACCCATCCAGGGCAATGAAATATGACAGGGAAACCCGTCCAGGGCGATGAAATATGACAGGGAAACCCGTCCAAGGCAATGAAATATGACAGGGAAACCCGTCCAGGGCGATGAAATATGACAGGGAAACCCGTCCAGGGCGATGAAATATGACAGGAAAACCCGTCCAGGGCGATGAAATATGACAGAGAAACCCGTCCAGGGCAATGAAATATGACAGGAAAACCCGTCCAGGGCGATGTAATATGACAGGGAAACCCGTCAAGGGTGATGAAATATGACAGAGAAACCCGTCTAGTGCGATTAAATATAACAGGGAAACCCGTCCTAGGCGATGAAATATGACAGGGAAACCCGTCTAGGGCGATGAAATATGACAGGGAAACCCGTCCAGGGCGATGAAATATGACAGGGAAACCCGTCTAGGGCGATTAAATATGACAGGGAAACCCGTCTAGGGCGATGAAATATGACAGGGAAAACCTTCCAGGGCGATGAAATATGACAGGGAAACCCTTCCAGGGCGTTGAAATATGACATGGAAACCCGTCCAGGGTGATGAAATATGACAGGGAAACCCGTCCAAGGTGAAGAAATATGACAGGGTAACCCGTCCAGGGCGTTGAAATATGACATGGAAACCCGTCCAGGGCGATGATATATGAAAGGGAAGCCCGTCCAGGGCGTTGAAATATGACATGGAAACCCGTCCAGGGCGATGATATATGAAAGGGAAGCCCGTCCAGGGCGATGAAATATGACAGGAAAATCCGTCCAGGGGGATGAAATATGACATGGAAACCCGTCCAGGGCGATGAAATATGACAGGGAAACCGGTCCAGGGCGATGAAATATGACAGGGAAACCCGTCCAGGGCGATGAAATATGACAGGGAAACCCGTCCAGGGCGATGAAATATGACAGGGAAACCCGTCCAGGGCGATGAAATATGACAGGGAAACCCGTCCAGGGCGATGATATATGAAAGGGAAGCCCGTCCACGGCGATGAAATATGACAGGAAAATCCGTCCAGGGCGATGAAATATGACAGGGAAACCCGTTCAGGGCGATGAAATATGACAGGGAAACCCGTCCAGGGCGATGAAATATGACAGGGAAACCCGTCTATGGCGATGAAATATGACAGGGAAACCCGTCCAGGGCGACGAAATATGACAGGGAAACCCATCCAGGGCGATGAAATATGACAGGGAAACCCGTCCAGGGCGATGAAATATGACAGGGAAACCCGTCCAGGGCGATGAAATATGACAGGGAAACCCGTACAGGGCCATGAAATATGACACGGAAACCCGTCCAAGGCGATGAAATATGACAGTGAAACCCGTCCAGGGCGATGAAATATGACAGTGAAACCCGTCCAGGGCGATGAAGTTTGACAGGGAAACCAGTCCAGGGCGATGATATATGACAGGGAAAACCGTCCAGGGCGACGAAATATGACAGGGAAACCAGTCCAGGGCGATGATATATGACATTGAAACCCGTCCACGGCGATGAAATAAGACAGGGAAACCCGTCCATGGCGATGATATATGACAGGGAAACCCGTCCAGGGCGATGAAATGTGACAGGGAAACCCGTCCGTGGCGATGAAATATGACAGGGAAACCCGTCCAGGGCGATGAAATATGAGAAGGAAACCCTTCCAGGGCGATGAAATATGACAGGGAAACCCGTCCGTGGCGATGAAATATGACAGGGAAACCCTTCCAGGGCGATGAAATATGACAGGCAAACCCGTCCATGGCGATGAAATATGACAGGGAAACCCGTCAAGGGGGATGAAATATGACAGGGAAACCCGTCCAGGGCGGTGAAATATGACAACGAAATACGTCCAGGGCGATGAAATATGACGGGTAAACCCGTCCAGGGCGATGAAATATGACGGGTAAACCCGTCCAGGGCGATGAAATATAACAGGAAAACCCGTCCTGGGCGATGAAATGTGACAGGGAAACCCGTCAAGGGGGATGAAATATGACAGGGAAACCCGTCCAGGGCGATGAAATATGACAGGGAAACCCGTCTAGGGCGATGAAATATGACAGGAAAATCCGTCCAGGACGATGAAATATGACAGGGAAACCCGTCCAGGGCGATGAAATATGACAGGGAAACCCGTCCAGGGCAATGAAGTATGACAGGGAAACCCGTCCTGTGCGATGAAATATGACAGAT
This sequence comes from Cherax quadricarinatus, assembly GCF_038502225.1. Taxonomy (NCBI): domain Eukaryota; kingdom Metazoa; phylum Arthropoda; class Malacostraca; order Decapoda; family Parastacidae; genus Cherax; species Cherax quadricarinatus. The sequence continues at coordinate 2,617 of NW_027195590.1, forward strand.
AAGCCCGTCCAGGGCGATGAAATATGACAGGAAAACCCGTCCAGGACGATGAAATATGACAGGAAAACCCGTCCAGGACGATGAAATATGACAGGAAAACCCGTCCTGGGCGATGAAATATGACAGGGAAACCCGTCCAGGGCGATGAAATATGACAGGGAAACTCGTCCAGGGCGATGAAATATGACAGGGAAACCCGTCCAGGGCGATGCAATATGACCTGGAAACCCGTCTTGGGCGATGAAATATGACAGGGAAACCCGTCCAGGGCGATGAAATATGACAGGAAAACTCGTCCATGACGATGAAATATGACAGGAAAAGCCTTCCAGGGCGATGAAATATGACAGTAAAACCCGTCCAGGGCGATGAAATATGACAGGGAAACACGTTGAATGTTATTACAGTTACCGGGTAAACCCTCCATAAGCAGGGAATATGAAAGGAAAACCGGTCAATGGCAATTTATAATGAGAAGGAAACCAGTCCAGGAAGATGAAGAATGACAGGTAAACCAATCAAGCATGATTGAAAATGAAAAATAAACCTTTGTTGGCAATGGTACATAAGAATGAAACCCCTTTAAAGCGATGGAAAATGACAGGGAAAAACCGTCTAAGGGAAACGAAATTGACAGGGAAAGAAGTGCAGTGAGATTTAATATGACAGTGAAACCCGTCCTAGGCGATGGAAAAAGACCGATTTACTTCCAAGTCACTGGAATATTACCGCGGAAACACTTGCAGTGTATTGGAAAATGACATTAAAACCTGTCAAAAACGATAGAATATGATAGGCAAACTCGTTCACGGAGATTGACTATGACACGGAAACCCGTCCGGGGAGATTGACAGTGAAAGGGAAACCTCTGCAGTGTGATGGAAAATGACAGAGAAACTCATCCAAGGAGACAGAATGGGACAAGGAAACCCGTCCATGACGAAAGAAAACGACAGGGAAACCTGTCCAGGGCGATTTTAAATGTGTGAGAAACCCATCGTGATTAAAGTAAAATGACGGGAAAACAAGACGAGGGAGTTAGAACAGGACAGGAAAACACGAGAAGGACGAAGATAATGTGAGGGAAACCCATCCTTGGTGATGGAACCTTATAATACACTCACTGTATCTTCAACATAATACATTCACAGCATCTTCACTATAATACATTCACTGCATCTTCACTATAATACATTCACAGCATCTTCACTATAATACATTCACAGCATCTTCACTATAATACATTCACTACATCTTCACTATAATATATTCACTACATCTTCACTATAATATATTCACTACATCTTCACTATAATACATTCACAGCATCTTCACTATAATACATTCACAGCATCTTCACTATAATACATTCACAGCATCTTCACTATAATACATTCACTGCATCTTCACTATAATATATTCACTACATCTTCACTATAATACATTCACAGCATCTTCACTATAATACATTCACTGCATCTTCACTATAATACATTCACTGCATCTTCACTATAATACATTCACTGCATCCTCACTATAATACATTCACTGCATCTTCACTATAATACATTCACTACATCTTCACTATAATATATTCACTACATCTTCACTATAATATATTCACTACATCTTCACTATAATACATTCACTGCATCTTCACTATAATACATTCACAGCATCTTCACTATAATATATTCACTACATCTTCACTATAATATATTCACTACATCTTCACTATAATACATTCACAGCATCTTCACTATAATATATTCACTACATCTTCACTATAATACATTCAGAGCATCTTCACTATAATATATTCACTACATCTTCACTATAATACATTCACTGCATCTTCAATATATTGCTAATAAGCACCACAATACATATATTCCAGCCTCACTATAATCTCCAAGAGAGATATATTATACTAGGTTGTACTGGTAATCTGTATATCTTGTTACTCTTGTTAGTATATTCCAACCTCACTATAATCTCCAAGAGAGATATATTATACTAGGTTGCACTGGTAATCTGTATATCTTGTTACTCTTGTTAGTATAAACATCAGTAATGGATTCATCAAATAAATACAAGTGTATGCCAGACAATGCTGCTAAAAGGAAGAGAGAAGAGGAAAACTTTAAGTTCCCTCCCTCCAAAAAATCTAATGAAGGAAAAATGAGCAACAACACTTGCTGTCAGGGCAAGAAAAATGAAACAAAAACAAAGAATGAAAATCTTCTTTCTGATCTGTTGGTCAGTTCTTCAGACGAATCTTCTGAGGACGAATATATGGATAAGAAGTGTGTGCCAGACAATGATGCTAAAAGGAAGAGAGAAGACGAACATTCTCTGTTTCCTCCATCCAAAAAATGTAAGGAAGACAAAATAAGGAACAATAATTCTGATCTGGAAAACGAAAATGAAACCAAATTAAATTATGAAAATGTTGTCTCTGATTTATTCCTCAGTTCTTCAGACGAATCAACAGACAGCGAATCAACGGACAGCAAATCCACTGATATGGAAACCACTGATAAAGAAGCTAGTGAAGGTGAGGAAAAGCTTGAACGGCAGGGACAAGAAGCTAGTGAAGGCGAGGAAGAGCTTGAACGGCAGGGACAAGAAGCTAGTGAAGGCGAGGAAGAGCTTGAACGGCTTGATCTTTTGGAAAACATAGAGTACATTTTGCTAAAATACAGTCTTAATAGGTTAATTAATAAAATATGTTAATAAAAATTATGGTGTAAACAATGCGAAGACTGCGCCTGCACAGAGGAGACTCACCATTGATTTACCTGGAGTTTACCTGGAGAGAGTTCTGGGGGTCAATGCCCCCGCGGCCTGGTCTGTGACCAGGCCTCCTGGTGGATCAGAGCCTGTTTTTTTTTATATTTTATTGAAAAACGCAATACATAGTTATACATGTAGACAATGTAAGCAATGAAACGTATCCATTATATATAACAAAAGAAAACTACACATTCCCTACCGTAGCACTAAACTTATACATAAGAACTAAACTAAAGACAGCCCACAGCTTCATATACAGGTGGGTTTATTACATCCAAAATTGCAGCCATAAACACAATATGCAATATAACCCAAAGAATGTCACAGGTATTTACATTTTACATTAAACTGTATGTACGAAGACATTCTCAATTATCCAAAATTCTTCACACACTTATTATTGTTGTATATTAAACTTCATATCAAATACATAATACGTAACACCTCAATAATTACGAAACAAATAAAGGTTAGAAAATAACAATCTCCACACCTCACCACAGAAAAACTAAACACAGTATAATATAACAAATGATTCGTCCCACCTCACTTCCATACACTACATTCATCCCACCTCACGTCCATACACTACATTCATCCCACCTCACGTCCATACACTACATTCGTCCCACCTCACTTCCACACACTACATTCATCCCACCTCACGTCCATACACTACATTCATCCCACCTCACGTCCATACACTACATTCGTCCCACCTCACTTCCACACACTACATTCATCCCACCTCACGTCCATACACTACATTCATCCCACCTCACGTCCATACACTACATTCGTCCCACCTCACGTCCATACACTACATTCATCCCACCTCACGTCCATACACTACATTCGTCCCACCTCACTTCCACACACTACATTCATCCCACCTCACGTCCATACACTACATTCATCCCACCTCACGTCCATACACTACATTCGTCCCACCTCACTTCCACACACTACATTCATCCCACCTCACGTCCATACACTACATTCGTCCCACCTCACTTCCACACACTACATTCATCCCACCTCACGTCCATACACTACATTCATCCCACCTCACGTCCATACACTACATTCATCCCACCTCACGTCCATACACTACATTCATCCCACCTCACGTCCATACACTACATTCATCCCACCTCACTTCCATACACTACATTCGTCCCACCTCACTTCCATACACTACATTCATCCCACCTCACTTCCATACACTACATTCATCCCACCTCACTCCCATACACTACATTCATCCCACCTCACTTCCATACACTACATTCGTCCCACCTCACTTCCATACACTACATTCATCCCACCTCACTTCCATACACTACATTCGTCCCACCTCACTTCCATACACTACATTCATCCCACCTCACTTCCACACACTACATTCATCCCACCTCACTTCCATACACTACATTCATCCCACCTCACTTCCATACACTACATTCGTCCCACCTCACTTCCATACACTACATTCATCCCACCTCACTCCCATACACTACATTCGTCCCACCTCACTTCCATACACTACATTCATCCCACCTCACTTCCATACACTACATTCGTCCCACCTCACTTCCATACACTACATTCATCCCACCTCACTTCCATACACTACATTCGTCCCACCTCACTTCCATACACTACATTCATCCCACCTCACTCCCATACACTACATTCGTCCCACCTCACTTCCATACACTACATTCATCCCACCTCACTCCCATACACTACATTCATCCCACCTCACTTCCATACACTACATTCATCCCACCTCACTTCCATACACTACATTCATCCCACCTCACGTCCATACACTACATTCGTCCCACCTCACTTCCATACGCTACATTCATCCCACCTCACTTCCATACACTACATTCATCCCACCTCACTTCCATACACTACATTCATCCCACCTCACTTCCATACACTACATTCATCCCACCTCACTTCCATACACTACATTCATCCCACCTCACTTCCACACACTACATTCATCCCACCTCACTTCCATACACTACATTCATCCCACCTCACTTCCATACACTACATTCATCCCACCTCACTTCCATACACTACATTCATCCCACCTCACGTCCATACACTACATTCATCCCACCTCACTTCCATACACTACATTCGTCCCACCTCACTTCCATACACTACATTCATCCCACCTCACTTCCATACACTACATTCATCCCACCTCACGTCCATACACTACATTCATCCCACCTCACGTCCATACACTACATTCATCCCACCTCACTTCCATACACTACATTCGTCCCACCTCACTTCCATACACTACATTCATCCCACCTCACGTCCATACACTACATTCATCCCACCTCACTTCCATACACTACATTCGTCCCACCTCACTTCCATACACTACATTCGTCCCACCTCACTTCCATACACTACATTCATCCCACCTCACTTCCATACACTACATTCATCCCACCTCACTTCCATACACTACATTCGTCCCACCTCACTTCCATACACTACATTCGTCCCACCTCACTTCCATACACTACATTCATCCCACCTCACTTCCATACACTACATTCATCCCACCTCACTTCCATACACTACATTCATCCCACCTCACTTCCATACACTACATTCATCCCACCTCACTTCCATACACTACATTCATCCCACCTCACTTCCATACACTACATTCATCCCACCTCACTTCCATACACTACATTCATCCCACCTCACTTCCATACACTACATTCATCCCACCTCACTTCCATACACTACATTCATCCCACCTCACTTCCATACACTACATTCATCCCACCTCACTTCCATACACTACATTCATCCCACCTCACTTACATACACTACATTCGTCCCACCTCACTTCCATACACTACATTCATCCCACCTCACTTCCACACACTACATTCATCCCACCTCACTTCCATACACTACATTCATCCCACCTCACTTACATACACTACATTCGTCCCACCTCACTTCCATACACTACATTCATCCCACCTCACTTCCATACACTACATTCATCCCACCTCACTTCCATACACTACATTCATCCCACCTCACTTCCATACACTACATTCATCCCACCTCACTTCCATACACTACATTCATCCCACCTCACTTCCATACACTACATTCATCCCACCTCACTTACATACACTACATTCGTCCGACCTCACTTCCATACACTACATTCGTCCCACCTCACTTCCATACACTACATTCATCCCACCTCACTTCCACACACTACATTCGTCCCACCTCACTTCCATACACTACATTCATCCCACCTCACTTACATACACTACATTCGTCCCACCTCACTTCCATACACTACATTCATCCCACCTCACTTACATACACTACATTCGTCCCACCTCACTTACATACACTACATTCGTCCCACCTCACTTCCATACACTACATTCATCCCACCTCACTTACATACACTACATTCGTCCCACCTCACTTCCATACACTACATTCGTCCCACCTCACTTCCATACACTACATTCGTCCCACCTCACTTCCATACACTACATTCATCCCACCTCACTTCCATACACTACATTCATCCCACCTCACTTCCATACACTACATTCATCCCACCTCACTTCCATACACTACATTCATCCCACCTCACTTCCATACACTACATTCGTCCCACCTCACTTCCATACACTACATTCATCCCACCTCACTTCCATACACTACATTCATCCCACCTCACTTCCATACACTACATTCGTCCCACCTCACTTCCATACACAACATTCGTCCCACCTCACTTCCATACACTACATTCATCCCACCTCACTTCCATACACTACATTCGTCCCACCTCACTTCCATACACTACATTCATCCCACCTCACTTCCATACACTACATTCGTCCCACCTCACTTCCATACACTACATTCATCCCACCTCACTTCCATACACTACATTCGTCCCACCTCACTTCCATACACTACATTCATCCCACCTCACTTCCATACACTACATTCATCCCACCTCACTTCCATACACTACATTCATCCCACCTCACTTCCATACACTACATTCATCCCACCTCACTTCCATACACTACATTCATCCCACCTCACTTACATACACTACATTCATCCCACCTCACTTCCATACACTACATTCATCCCACCTCACTTACATACACTACATTCGTCCCACCTCACTTCCATACACTACATTCGTCCCACCTCACTTCCATACACTACATTCATCCCACCTCACTTCCATACACTACATTCATCCCACCTCACTTCCATACACTACATTCATCCCACCTCACTTCCATACACTACATTCATCCCACCTCACTTCCATACACTACATTCATCCCACCTCACTTACATACACTACATTCGTCCCACCTCACTTCCATACACTACATTCATCCCACCTCACTTCCATACACTACATTCGTCCCACCTCACTTCCATACACTACATTCATCCCACCTCACTTCCATACACTACATTCGTCCCACCTCACTTCCATACACTACATTCATCCCACCTCACTTCCATACACTACATTCGTCCCACCTCACTTCCATACACTACATTCATCCCACCTCACTTCCATACACTACATTCATCCCACCTCACTTCCATACACTACATTCATCCCACCTCACTTCCATACACTACATTCGTCCCACCTCACTTCCATACACTACATTCATCCCACCTCACTTCCATACACTACATTCGTCCCACCTCACTTCCATACACTACATTCGTCCCACCTCACTTCCATACACTACATTCGTCCCACCTCACTTCCATACACTACATTCATCCTACCTCACTTCCATACACTACACTCGTCCCACCTCACTTCCATACACTACATTCATCCCACCTCACTTCCATACACTACATTCGTCCCACCTCACTTCCATACACTACATTCGTCCCACCTCACTTCCATACACTACATTCATCCCACCTCACTTCCATACACTACATTCATCCTACCTCACTTCCATACACTACATTCGTCCCACCTCACTTCCATACACTACATTCATCCCACCTCACTTCCATACACTACATTCATCCCACCTCACTTCCATACACTACATTCGTCCCACCTCACTTCCATACACTACATTCGTCCCACCTCACTTCCATACACTACATTCGTCCCACCTCACTTCCATACACTACATTCATCCCACCTCACTTCCATACACTACATTCGTCCCACCTCACTTCCATACACTACATTCGTCCCACCTCACTTCCATACACTACATTCGTCCCACCTCACTTCCATACACTACATTCGTCCCACCTCACTTCCATACACTACATTCGTCCCACCTCACTTCCATACACTACATTCATCCCACCTCACTTCCATACACTACATTCGTCCCACCTCACTTCCATACACTACATTCGTCCCACCTCACTTCCATACACTACATTCGTCCCACCTCACTTCCATACACTACATTCATCCCACCTCACTTCCATACACTACATTCATCCCACCTCACTTCCATACACTACATTCATCCCACCTCACTTCCATACACTACATTCGTCCCACCTCACTTCCATACACTACATTCATCCCACCTCACTTCCATACACTACATTCGTCCCACCTCACTTCCATACACTACATTCATCCCACCTCACTTCCATACACTACATTCATCCCACCTCACTTCCATACACTACATTCGTCCCACCTCACTTCCATACACTACATTCATCCCACCTCACTTCCATACACTACATTCATCCCACCTCACTTCCATACACTACATTCATCCCACCTCACTTCCATACACTACATTCATCCCACCTCACTTCCATACACTACATTCATCCCACCTCACTTCCATACACTACATTCGTCCCACCTCACTTCCATACACTACATTCATCCCACCTCACTTCCATACACTACATTCATCCCACCTCACTTCCATACACTACATTCGTCCCACCTCACTTCCATACACTACATTCGTCCCACCTCACTTCCATACACTACATTCGTCCCACCTCACTTCCATACACTACATTCATCCCACCTCACTTCCATACACTACATTCATCCCACCTCACTTCCATACACTACATTCATCCCACCTCACTTCCATACACTACATTCATCCCACCTCACTTCCATACACTACATTCATCCCACCTCACTTCCATACACTACATTCGTCCCACCTCACTTCCATACACTACATTCATCCCACCTCACTTCCATACACTACATTCATCCCACCTCACTTCCATACACTACATTCGTCCCACCTCACTTCCATACACTACATTCATCCCACCTCACTTCCATACACTACATTCATCCCACCTCACTTCCATACACTACATTCATCCCACCTCACTTCCATACACTACATTCATCCCACCTCACTTCCATACACTACATTCATCCCACCTCACTTCCATACACTACATTCATCCCACCTCACTTCCATACACTACATTCGTCCCACCTCACTTCCATACACTACATTCATCCCACCTCACTTCCATACACTACATTCATCCCACCTCACTTCCATACACTACATTCGTCCCACCTCACTTCCATACACTACATTCGTCCCACCTCACTTCCATACACTACATTCATCCCACCTCACTTCCATACACTACATTCATCCCACCTCACTTCCATACACTACATTCGTCCCACCTCACTTCCATACACTACATTCGTCCCACCTCACTTCCATACACTACATTCGTCCCACCTCACTTCCATACACTACATTCGTCCCACCTCACTTCCATACACTACATTCGTCCCACCTCACTTCCATACACTACATTCGTCCCACCTCACTTCCATACACTACATTCATCCCACCTCACTTCCATACACTACATTCATCCCACCTCACTTCCATACACTACATTCGTCCCACCTCACTTCCATACACTACATTCATCCCACCTCACTTCCATACACTACATTCATCCCACCTCACTTCCATACACTACATTCATCCCACCTCACTTCCATACACTACATTCGTCCCACCTCACTTCCATACACTACATTCGTCCCACCTCACTTCCATACACTACATTCGTCCCACCTCACTTCCATACACTACATTCGTCCCACCTCACTTCCATACACTACATTCATCCCACCTCACTTCCATACACTACATTCATCCCACCTCACTTCCATACACTACATTCATCCCACCTCACTTCCATACACTACATTCATCCCACCTCACTTCCATACACTACATTCATCCCACCTCACTTCCATACACTACATTCGTCCCACCTCACTTCCATACACTACATTCGTCCCACCTCACTTCCATACACTACATTCATCCCACCTCACTTCCATACACTACATTCATCCCACCTCACTTCCATACACTACATTCATCCCACCTCACTTCCATACACTACATTCATCCCACCTCACTTCCATACACTACATTCATCCCACCTCACTTCCATACACTACATTCATCCCACCTCACTTCCATACACTACATTCGTCCCACCTCACTTCCATACACTACATTCATCCCACCTCACTTCCATACACTACATTCGTCCCACCTCACTTCCATACACTACATTCGTCCCACCTCACTTCCATACACTACATTCATCCCACCTCACTTCCATACACTACATTCATCCCACCTCACTTCCATACACTACATTCGTCCCACCTCACTTCCATACACTACATTCGTCCCACCTCACTTCCATACACTACATTCGTCCCACCTCACTTCCATACACTACATTCGTCCCACAAGCGAACTTACACAATCACGTATATTTAGTAATATTTTTCAAATATAATTTCCAGTGTTGAGTAACAAACTTCTACCATATAATGAAATATACATAGTCATTACTATTAAACATTAACTTAAACGAGACTATATTCTTATTCTACAGACCGCAGCAGTTCTTGCCTCACCATCCTAACCCTACTTAACACATTGTACATGAACACGTCCTTATATACCCATCACTCGTCAATAATATTCATTGAACTTCACCGAATACTAATATACAACCCATACTGAGTACATGAAATTCTCTCTTACATACTGCTATATACACTTGATGTATGATAAAAATCACACACATTGTATTATCTCATTATTAGCAGTACATTTGGTACACAGACATATTTATCAAGCCCGCATGTTCTTTGCTTGAATACAACCACCAATCCTGATAATACATTACAACATATTCCAAATTTAACTTATCCATAACATACATCAGTATTCCATCCTGAGTATGACCGTATACTTTTCACATGCACACAAATATTGCTCATTTCCATGTCCATAAAAATCTTAACAACTTTTCCCTTACAAACCACCACAAACTTACTTAAAACACACTCCACAACTACGCTGCCATTTCACACCATATCAAGGAACTCCTCATACATTCCCAAATTCTGAGACGAGCCCGGTGCAACCCCTGAAAATCCAAACATCCCCCCCCCCCTTTTTTTTTTTTTTTTTTTTTTTTTTTTTTTTTTTTTTTTTTTTTTTTCCTCACTCCGCCAACAAATTTCTGACATTCATACTTCGATATCCTTCAGGAAAAACCCTTCCCTATCTACTTCCATATATCCCCCTATTACGACTAAGTGTTTTGTACATTGTTGCAGCCAATACCTTCTTTCGCACCATCCAATCCCCATTACCCCTCATGGCCCATGATACGAAAACAAAATCCGCTATGATGTACACCAAAGCACGCTGCACAGACTCTTCCACACCTCCCACATCTAAACTCAATGCCCTTAATACCGATATCCCTCCCCCACCCACCCTCCTCAAAATCCCACCCATCCACTCCCGTATACACTCCAAATTTTTACAAAAATATACTACATGAAAAGCTGTCTCCCTATCCCCACACGCCCTACATACGTCCTCCACCATCAACCCTCTCTCCCGAAGCACCACACCAGACGGCAATATTCCATGAAGGAAACGAAACATTACCTCTCTCACTCTTGGTCTGATGCGCACCAACCGCAACCTTACCCAAATGTCTCCCCATGCATACATTGGGTATATGCCCTCAACATTTGCAATCACCCTCACCCCTACAGCACGCTCCAGAACACCTACCCGTATCCTTGACGGATCTCTAACATACAATAAAGCTCGCAGCACATCCTCACACTCTCTCATCTCTGATCCTACCCACCACCTTCGTGCCTCCTCATATAATGCTTGCACACCCTTCCCCACACGACCTTCCACTCGGAGAAACCCCCTCTTCAAATATATACACGTAACCCTTAATCTTATATCTATTAAACCCAATCCACCTTTGTCGACCGGTAGCATAACAACACTTCTACCCAACCAATCACACCCAGAACCCCATATATATCGAAAAACCTTTTTTAGCATTCTAGTTATGTCCGGTCCTGCCAACGGATATACTGCTGCCACATGCCAGACCATACTATGTAACACCACATTCACCACTATTACACGTTTATGTATCGTCAAATGCAAGGGTCTCAAAACATTTAACCTACCCACCAACCTATCCACTGCCCTCCCAGAATTAAGCATCCGTGCCTCCCCGGCATTCCCCATTTAAATTATCCCACACACCTTTAGTCTATCCACCACACACCAACGCACAGCTGTTTCCCATCGCGCCCTCCCTACCCAATTCCCTAAGACCAACAATTTCGATTTCTCCACATTCACTTTTAAACCAGTAACAACTTCAAAACCACCAATTACATCCTCCACCTCATGTAAACTTTCCTCCCTGCTCATTAAAATTGTTGTATCATCCACATACCCTATTATTCCCATCCCTCCATTCTCCACACCACGATCCACCCCTAAACATTTCCCCACTGCCCTGTAAAAAGGGTCCTGTATACAAGCAAACAACAGTTGAGACAGAGGACAACCCTGCCTTATGCCTCTACCCATTGAAACCCACTCTCCCAATTTCTCATTCACCTGCACACGTACACCTACCCTATTATACAAAGTCTCAATCCAATGCACCATCTCTTCCCCAAAACCCTGCCTCCGTAAGATATGCCACAGTGCCTCTCGTTCTACGCAATCATACGCTGCCTGCCAATCCAATGCTAAGACACCTCCTCCCCCCTTTATTCTCCCCCTCCATACTTTCCACAAAATCTTTTATTATTCCATGCCCCTCATACATCGTCCTCCCAGGCACCCCATACTGACCTCTCGCAACAACTCTATCTATCACGCACTTCAGCCTGTTCCCCAAGATTTTTGCGAATATCTTATAATCAGCACATAACAACGACAACGCCCTGTAGTTCTGCACTGTAGTAGGACCTTCCCCTTTTATGATCAAGAGGTATGTGAGAAGCTCAACATGAGATTTAAGGAAGTATTTACAGTGGAGACAGGACGGCCTCTGGGGGGACAGACCAGATGGGGACACCAGCAAGGAATATATAAACAAGTGTTGGATGACATACAAATGAGGAGGAGGTGAAGAAGCTGCTAAGGGACATCGATACCTCAAAAGCAATGGGACCGGACATCTCCCCGTGGGTCCTTAGAGAGGGAGCGGATATGCTGTGTGTGCACTTAAAACAATCTTAACACATCCCTGGAAAATGGGCAACTACCTGAGGTGTGGAAGACCGCAAATGTAATTCCCATTTTTAAAAAAGGAGAACAGAAAAGAGGCACTAAACTATAGACCCGTGTCACTGACGTGTATAGTATGCAAAGATATGGAGAAAATTATCAGGAAGGGAGTGGTGGAGCACCTGGAATGGAACAAGAGTATAAACGCCACCCAGCACAGATTCATGGAAAGCAAATTCTGTGTCACAAACCTTAAGTTTTATGATAAAGTAACAGAAGTAAGACACGAGAGAGAGGGGTGGGTTGATTGCAGCTTCTTGGACTGCAAGAAGGCCTTTGGCACAGTTCCTCCAAGAGATCAGTGCAGAAACTAGAGGATCAGGTGCGTATAACAGGAAGGGCACTGCCATGAATCAGAGAGTACCTGACAGGGTGGCAACAACGAGCCATGGTACGTAATGATGTACCACAGTGGGCACCTGTGACGAGCGGAGTCCCACAGGGTCGGTCCTAGGATCAGTGCTATTTTTGATATATGTGAACGACATGATGGAAGGGTTAAACTCAGAAGTGTCCCTGTTCGCAGACAATGTGAAGTTAATGAGGAGAATTAAATCAGATGAGGATCAGGCAGGCCTTCAAAGAGACCTGGACAGACTGGACACCTGGTCCAGCAACTGGCTTCTCGAATTTAATCCCGCCAAATGCAAAGTCATGAAGATAGGGGAAGGGCACAGAAGACCACAGATAGAGTATAGGCTAGGAGGGCAAAGACTGCAAACCTCACTCAAGGAGAAAGATCTTGGGGTGAGTATAACACCGAGCATGTCTCCGGAAGTACACATCAACCAGATAACTGCTGCAGCATATGGGCGTCTGGCAAACCTGAGAACAGCGTTCCGATACCTTAGTAAGGAATCGTTCAAGACACTGTACACCGTGTACGTCAGGCCCATACTGGAGTATGCAGCACCTGTTTGGAACCCACATTTGATCAAGCACGTCAAGAAATTAGAGAAAATGCAAAGCTTTGCGACAAGGTTAGTTCCAGAGCTAAGGGGAATGTCCTATGAAGAAAGGTTAAGGGAAATCGGCCTGACGACACTGGAGGACAGGAGGGTCAGGGAAGACATGATAACGACATATAAAATACTGCACGGAATAGACAAGGTGGACAAAGACAGGATGTTCCAGGGAGGGGACACAGAAACAAGAGGTCACAATTGGAAGTTGAAGACTCAGATGAGTCAGAGAGATGTTAGGAAGTATTTCTTCAGTCGTAGAGTTGTCAGGCAGTAGAATACCCTAGAAAGTGACGTAGTGGAGGCGGGAACCATACATAGTTTTAAGAAGAGGTTTGATAAACCTCATGGAGCGGGGAGAGAGAGGGCCCAGTAGCAACCGGTGAAGAGGCGGGGCCATGAGCTAAGACTCGACCCCTGCAACCACAAATAGGTGAGTACACACACACACACACACATACACACACACATACACACACACATACACACACACATACAAATACACACACACACACACACACACGCCTGAGGCATGGAAGACAGCAAATGTAGTCCCAATCTTTAAAAAAGGAGACAGACATGAAGCATTAAACTACAGACCAGTGTCACTGACATGTATAGTATGCAAAATCATGGAGAAGATTATCAGGAGAAGAGTGGTGGAACACCTAGAAAGGAATGATCTCATCAACAGCAGCCAGCATGGTTTCAGGGACGGGAAATCCTGTGTCACAAACCTACTGGAGTTCTATGACATGGTGACAGCAGTAAGACAAGAGAGAGAGGGGTGGGTGGATTGCATTTTCTTGGACTGCACACAAGAGATTGGTGCAAAAACTGGAGGACCAAGCAGGGATAACAGGGAAGGCACTACAATGGATCAGGGAATACTTGTCAGGAAGACAGCAGCGAGTCATGGTACGTGGCGAGGTGTCAGAGTAGGCACCTGTGACCAGCGGGGTCCCGCAGGGGTCAGTCCTAGGACCAGTGCTGTTTCTGGTATTTGTGAACGACATGACGGAAGGAATAGACTCTGAGGTGTCCCTGTTTGCAGATGACGTGAAGTTGATGAGAAGAATACACTCGATCGAAGACCAGGCAGAACTACAAAGGGATCTGGACAGGCTGCAGACCTGGTCCAGCAATTGGCTCCTGGAGTTCAATCCCACCAAGTGCAAAGTCATGAAGATTGGGGAAGGGCAAAGAAGGCCGCAGACGGAGTACAGTCTAGGGGGTCAGAGACTACAAACCTCACTCAAGGAAAAAGATCTTGGGGTGAGTATAACACCAGGCACATCTCCTGAAGCGCACATCAACCAAATAACTGCTGCAGCATATGGGCGCCTAGCAAACCTCAGAACAGCATTCCGACATCTTAATAAGGAATCGTTCAGGACCCTGTACACCGTATACGTTAGGCCCATATTGGAGTATGCGGCACCAGTTTGGAACCCACACCTAGCCAAGCACGTAAAGAAACTAGAGAAAGTGCAAAGGTTTGCAACAAGATTAGTCCCAGAGCTAAGAGGTATGTCCTACGAGGAGAGGTTAAGGGAAATCAACCTGACGACACTGGAGGACAGGAGAGATAGGGGGGACATGATAACGACATACAAAATACTGAGAGGAATTGACAAGGTGGACAAAGACAGGATGTTCCAGAGATTGGACACAGTAACAAGGGGACACAGTTGGAAGCTGAAGACAGATGAATCACAGGGATGTTAGGAAGTATTTCTTCAGCCACAGAGTAGTCAGTAAGTGGAATAGTTTGGGAAGCGATGTAGTGGAGGCAGGATCCATACATAGCTTTAAGCAGAGGTATGATAAAGCTCACGGCTCAGGGAGAGTGACCTAGTAGCGATCAGTGAAGAGGCGGGGCCAGGAGCTCGGACTCGACCCCCGCAACCTCAACTAGGTGAGTACAACTAGGTGAGTACACACACACACGCACACACACACACACACACACACACACACACACACACACACACACACACACACACACACACACACACACTATGTCCTATGAAGAAAGGTTGAGGGAAATCGGCCTGACGACACTGGAGGACAGGAGGGTCAGGGGAGACATGATAACGACATATAAAATACTGCGCGGAATAGACGAGGTGGACAAAGACGAGATGTTCCAGAGATGGGACACAGACACAAGAGGTCACAATTGGAAGTTGAAGACTCAGATGAATCAAAGGGATGTTAGGAAGTATTTCTTCAGTCACAGAGTAGTCAGGCCATGGAATAGCCTAGAAAGTGATGTAGTGGAGGCAGGAACCATACATAGTTTTAAGGCGAGGTATGATAGAGCTCATGGGGCAGGGAGAGAGAGAACCTAGTAGCAATCAGCGAAGAGGTGGGACCAGGAGCTGTAACTCGACCCCTGCAACCACAAATAGGTGAGTTCAAATAGGTGAGTACACACACAAACACATACACACACACATACCCACACACACACACAGAAACAGACACACAGACAGACAGACACACACACACACACACACACACACACACACAGGCCTAGTGTCTAATCGACATGTGCCTAGGACAAAATGGTAACTAACTAACACACACACCCAGCCAGGTACTACCTAAGGTAACTCAGTCAGGCAAAATACACTATAGGAGACCTACTGGTAAATGTACCCATTTTCAGTGACGTCTACTTGTCAGCACTTTTAATAATAAATAATGGTAAAGGTTGTCCAATACGATGGTAAATTGCAAATAATTCAAACCTCTAAATAAATTATATCGAATAAATAAGCAAGAAAATCGTGTATAGGGGTTTCAAATTAAACATATCAGGCTATAAGCTAATAAAAAGATAAGAAAGGAACATTGCAGTAGACTCATTCCATGAATGTGACTCCAAAGTCCTACCACACACACATATACTCGAGAGGAGTTGGAAATGAATGATTGTCCAGGGCAACTGGTGTCAGTTGCTGGCTGGACAAACACTGTAAGGAAAATGCAGCAACATTCATAGACAACTGGGTCCTCTTCTATGACAGAAATGACATGTATGCCAGGGATGGGGTTCACTTATCTAGGTTTGGGGTGGGAGCACTGGCCAACGCAGTGGAGGCAGCTGTTAGGTCTTTAAACTAGAAATAAATAGTGGTCCCATTATTGGAAGTAGGTCAGGCCTCGGATTTAGCGAAGGAGTTGCAGAAGATGTATCGATCTGCAGCTGTTGAAGACGTTGTCAGAAGTCAGTTGGGTGATAAATGAGATACATATATTCATCAAAGACACATGTTGAAGAACACGCTTTTATTGACATCAAGCATCGCTCGTGTGACTTGATAAAGCTCTACACGGAACGAAGCATAGTCTCAAGAAAAAATATTTTTCTGCGTGTGCTTTATCCGAACTGAAATTTTCAGCTAGGCTTCTGTTCATTCACGAGCATTTCGGTAGACTTGTAATTTGATCTTTCTTGTGACTGCAGGGAAGAAGCGAGACTACTTCGTATCCATGCATCAGGAAGTGGGCACGGAGAACAGCGTACCCTGCCTGCGTGTGAACCACTACCCACCCGTCCTTTCCACACTACCCGAGGGCACCACTACCTGCTTCAGTGCCCACACTGACTACACCACCTTCACCTTTATCTTTCAGGATAACATGGGTGGCCTTCAGGTAGGCTCATGGATGAGAAAATATTGTCCACCGTGTCGGTACTCTGTACCCATCAATATACTTTGTTTTTATTTCACTTTCTTTATTAACACACTGGCCGATTCCCACCAAGGCAGGGTGGCCCGAAAAAGAAAAACTTTCACCATCATTCACTCCATCACTGTCTTGCCAGAAGGGTGCTTTACACTACAGTTTTTAAACTGCAACATTAACACTCCTCCTTCAGAGTGCAGGCACTGTACTTCCCATCTCCAGGACTCAAGTCCGGCCTGCCGGTTTCCCTGAATCCCTTCATAAATATTACTTTGTTCACACTCCAACAGCATGTCAAGTATTAAAAACCATTTGCCTCCATTCACTCCTTTCAAATACGCTCACGCATGCCCGCTGTAAGTCCAAGCCCCTCGCACACAAAACCTTCTTTCCCCCTCCCTCCAACCTTTCCTAGGCCTACCCCTACCCCACCTTCCTTCCACTACAGACTGATACACTCTTGAAGTCACTCTGTTTCGCTCCATTCTCTCTACATGTCCGAACCACCTCAACAACCCTTCCTCAGCCCTCTGGACAACAGTTTTGGTAATCCCGCACCTCCTCCTAACTTCCAAACTACGAATTCTCTACATTATATTCACACCACACATTGCCCTCAGACATGACATCTCCACTGCCTCCAGCCTTCTCCTCGCTGCAACATTCATCACCCACGCTTCACACCCATATAAGAGCGTTGGTAAAACTATACTCTCATTCATTCCCCTCTTTGCCTCGAAGGACAAAGTTCTTTGTCTCCACAGACTCCTAAGTGCACCACTCACCCTTTTCCCCTCATCAATTCTATGATTCACCTCATCTTGTTTTTATATGCAACTAATTTTATGTTGTTACATAACATGTTTATGCTCTACCAGGAAGCATTAGAGGAAAATTATGATAACATTTCGATTCGTCCTGGATCATGATTCAAATTATGATAAAGCGAGAAATTTGCAGTGAACCGAGAGACAGGTTGAGAAGTAGTAGTAGTAGTAGTAGTAGTAGTAGTAGTAGTAGTAGTAGTAGTAGTAGTAGTAGTGTAGTAGTAGTAGTAGCAGTAGTAGTAGTGCAGTAGTAGTAGTAGTAGTGTAGTAGTAGTGTAGTAGTAGTAGTAGTAGTGTAGTAGTAGTAGTGTAGTAGTAGTAGTAGTAGTAGTAGTAGTAGTAGTAGTAGTAGTAGTGTAGTAGTAGTAGTTTAGTAGTAGTAGTAGTAGTAGTAGTAGTGTAGTAGTAGTAGTAGTAGTAGTAGTAGTAGTAGTAGTGTAGTAGTAGTGTAGTAGTAGTAGTAGTAGTAGTAGTGTAGTAGTAGTAGTAGTGTAGTAGTAGTAGTAGTAGTAGTAGTAGTAGTAGTAGTAGTAGTAGTAGCGTAGTAGTAGTTGTAGTAGTTGTAGTAGTAGTAGTAGTAGTAGTGTAGTAGTAGTAGTAGTAGTGTAGTAGTGGTAGTATTGTAGTAATAGTAGTAGTAGTAGTAGTGTAGTAGTAGTAGTAGTAGTAGTGTAGTAGTAGTGTTGTAGTAGTAGTAATGTAGTAGTAGTAGTAGTAGTAGTAGTAGTAGTAGTAGTGTAGTAGTAATAGTAGTAGTAGTAATAGTAGTAGTAGTGTAGTAGTAGTAGTAGTAGTAGTGTAGTAGTAGTAGTAGTAGTAGTAGTAGTAGTAGTAGTAGTAGTAGTAGTAGTAGTGTAGTAGTAGTAGTAGTGTAGTAGTAGCAGTAGTAGTAATGTAGTAGTGTAGTAGTAGTAGTAGTAGTAGTAGCGTAGTAGTAGTAGTAGTAGCGTAGTAGTAGTAGTAGTGTAGTAGTAGTGTAGTAGTAGTAGTAGTAGTAGTAGTAGTAGTAGTAGTAGTAGTAGTAGTGTAGTAGTAGTAGTAGTGTAGTAGTAGCAGTAGTAGTAATGTAGTAGTGTAGTAGTAGTAGTAGTAGTAGCGTAGTAGTAGTAGTAGTAGCGTAGTAGTAGTAGTAGTGTAGTAGTAGTGTAGTAGTAGTAGTAGTAGTAGTAGTAGTAGTAGTAGTAGTAACAGCAGTAGCAGCAGTTGTAGAAGTACTAGTAGTAGAAGTAATAGTAACTGTAGTAGTAGATGAACTAATAATTGATTTTTTTCATATTTTATTTATAACCAATACAGTATACATAAAAATAAAAATAAAAGGAAACAGTATGGATCTCAATCCTGAAGGATCGGCCATTGACATAAGAAAACCAAACACAAAATAAACTAACACAAATGGATTGCACCTATATACTGGCAAGATATAGCTGTATAACATACAACAATAACTTACGGCAAGAACATAGCTACAAATAAACACAGTAAC
The DNA here is from genome assembly GCF_038502225.1 of Cherax quadricarinatus. NCBI lineage: Eukaryota > Metazoa > Arthropoda > Malacostraca > Decapoda > Parastacidae > Cherax > Cherax quadricarinatus. Next base: position 23,129 of record NW_027195590.1, read on the forward strand.
AGGGTCATGAACTGACATATATAAACATTCAATGACTCAAAACCTAACTTACATATAAATTTTACATATAACATGACATATGACAAAGACTCATTACAAGTGAAAATAATATATACGAGAAAATGTAACAGTTACTTCCAGCCTTCTCATTAATCAATAAACCAAAACCTAACATCATAATCCTACTAGAACATCTACATACTTATCCCTAACATTACAGCTTTACATTACCAAAATACAAATAAACATACAAAGAAAACAGCTTAGATCTCAAACCCGGCTCATTACATTTACAATTAAACCCGTATACAACAATCTCAGACACAAGAGGAATGCGTCTATAAACTGTCTAGATATATCTGTATACCATACAGCCAAAACTTACGTCAAAAACATAGCCATGAAAACCCAATATCAGGATGCTGACAGCCTATAAGTACATCTCAACATACAATTAAAACAAAGTATCGAAAAGGGAACATACAAGAAGCATGTTGAATACCTATAAACCTACACATCACATACACCACAGTATTGTCTTTGTATAACACATTTGAGGACAAAAAGAAAAACCAAACATACTTAGATCATGCCTTGTGTCACCTCAACCCTTCAAACACACAAATACTGTGAGATGTACCCTCTCACACATACACACAATGTAGTGCAACAACACTACTTACATATTATATGCAATACCTTCTGAAAAACAATGTGAAAAACATATCTTACACAACTACCCAGACCAAACTCACATCACAAAAGAAGCTTATTGTATTATATTACCAAACATACCACACACGCTAACATCTATACACATGCCCATACTCAAGAAAACTAGCCCGACGCAACCCCTTACTTTACACTTAAATCTCTTAAATCCTTCAACCTGAATCTACGATAACCTTCAGTAAATGCTGTCTCCCATCTTCCCCCATAAAGATCCCTATTGCGGCACTTTGTTCTATACATCGTGGCCCCTAACACTCTTATCCTTTCCTCGACTCCCACCTCCCTCATTGCCCAAGATATATATATAAAATCAGTAACCACATACGCAACCGCATTCACCACCTGCTGACTCCACCCACCTATATCTAAACTTAACACCCGCAACACCTGTAACCCTTCCCCACCCACTAACCTAACTACCCTACTTAGCCAGATCCTCACATCTTCTAAACAAGTACAAAAGTACACAGCATGAAAAATGGTTTCCGGACATCCGCACGCTTTGCACTCCCCACCCTCCCTTAATCTCCTATTAAATAACACAACCCCAGACGGCAAGATCCCATGTAAAAACCTAAACATAACCTCCCTGACACTTGGTTTTACACGTAGTTGTTGAAGACATTTCCATACAGAACCCCATGCATACATAGGGTATGCCCCCTCAACTGCCGCCACCACAGACCCACCCCCCACCCTCTCAAGAACCTTCAATTTAAGCTGTTTCGGATCCCTTACCTTCAGTAAAACTCGCAACATAGCCTCCCCAAACATTAAATCCCTACCCCTCCACCACCGTTGCATATCCATGCGCAGTCTTTCAAGGCCCCCCCCGCTAACCCCCTCCCTCACAAACCCCCTTTTCAGAAACACACTCAACATACGCTTCTCAAGAGGTATAAGCCCCAGCCCCCCCCCCCCCCGGCTAACGGGAAGCGACACCACCCCTCTACTTAGCCAGTCACAACCTGATCCCCATATAAATCTGAATACCCGCAGTTGCAACCGTTGCACCTCACACCGTCGTAACGGATATATTACCACCACTTGCCATAACTTGCTATACAACAGGACATTCGTGACTATAACCCTTTGATGCAACGATAAGTGCTCTGTCCTCAAGCCTCCCAATCTTTTCAAAACTCCATCCACGGTGCGCCTCGAATTTGCCTCTTGTGCATCCCTATCATTCCGCATGTACACTATCCCACATATCAACAGCTGATATACCACACGCCACCCACCCTCAACAGTCTCACCATTATGTACGCTATCCCCTAGATCCAAATACTTGGACTTTACTACATTAATTTTCATCCCTGTAGCCTCACCAAAAACGTCTATCACCCTTCCTACCCTATGTAAATCCCTCACATCCCTCACCAAGACATTCGTATCATCCACGTAACCCACTATACCCGCTTCCCCTTCACGTGCAACACCAACCCTCGCTCTAGCTATACTCCACCTAACTGCCCTATAAAAGGGCTCCTGAAGACATGCAAACAAAATTTGCGACAGAGGGCATCCCTGTCGCAAACCCCTTCCCATCTGAATGCTATCACCTAGTCGTCCATTAACCTGTATTCTCATAACTGCACCCAGATACAAAGTTTTTGCGCAAGAAACAATTTCCCTCCCGAAATCCAACCAACGCATAAAACTCCATAATGCATCCCTTTCTACGCTATCATAAGCCGCTCTCCAATCCAGAGCCAAAACACCCCCTCCCCCCTCCCCCCTATGCTCTATAAAACTCCTAATAACTCCATGCCCTTCATACATTGATCTACCCGGTATGCCATATTGTCCTCTATCAATTACTTTACCTAAAACCTGTTTGATTCTGTTCCCTAATACCCTTGCAAATAACTTATAATCACCGCACATAAGCGATATTGCACGGTAATCTTCTACCGTGATCTGTCCACCCTTTGGCACTAATACAACAACAGCAGTCCTTTGCTGCTCACCCATTGCCCCATCTTCCTTCATTACATTGAACAATCTGACTAAAAATCTCCTCAATACTTCCCAGTTCTTAACATAAAAATCATTAGGCAACCCGTCTACACCTGGTGCCTTACCTAAACTTGCACCTGCTATAGCTTGCCAAATTTCCCCTTCCGTAATCTGTCCTTCCAAAGTCTCCCTATCTCTACCATCAAGCTCGCATTGCACATAACCACCCATTTCCCTTAAAGCATCATCTCGTATACCCACATGTTGTGCATATGACCTAAACCATGCATCAATATATCCACTCATACCTTCAGTCGACATCAATACCTGCCCTTCCCTATACCCTCCCATCCCCACATGAACAGTTAATCCCATCATCTCCGTGGCTGCCCTCCTCTTCTGCTGTCCCCTTAACGCACACGCCGAAGGCCTATCCCCGTAGAGAACCTCCTCCAAGCTTCCAGCCACACGTGCACCATCAAATCGATCATTATGCAAACCCTTGATACGTTGCTTTAAATCCTCTATTTCCTCCACAGGGTATCTCGCACCATCACCCACATAACAATTGCGTAACTGTCCTTCTAAATACCCCTGAAGCCCATATAAAAATTGATTACTTTCCCTCCCAAGTCGAACATAATAATCCCGAATACGTTTCTTAGCCACCACATCCCACCACCTAACCAAGTCTCCATCCCCAGGAGCCCCTGCTAACAAACCCTCCCAAAAACACTCAAAAGATTTCCTATTCTCCTCCCCTTTTAACAATTTAACATTCAATTTCCAATAACTACAACCCCTCTTAGGTAAACCCTCCCACCCTGAGTCCACAAGAACTCCTCTATGATCAGAAAACACCACATCTAAAATACGCACACTATTAACTACGATGGTGCGTGACACGTACACTCTATCAAGTCGCGCCGCATATCCACGACGTACAAAAGTATGCTCAACCTCTCCCCCCCCACCACGTCCATTAATCCCACCCCTGACATTAAATCTCCCAATACCCCTGAAAGTACCCACTTCCCCGAGGTTCTACATCCTTACGCCGGATCACGCAATTCCAATCCCCGCCTACAATAGCTACTTCAGGGAGTGACCTCAAATAATAAATTAACACCTCTTTCACAAAGATTGCTTTTACACGCCCATCATTCTCGGCTGGACCATACACACACACAAAAGCCACCTTCACCCGTCCCCATAGTCCTTCCACCCTTATTATCCTCCCCTCCCCCCTTCACTACGTCTCACAACAAACAGGCTAGTCTCCCTGATCATGATGGCAACGCCACCTTTCAACCGAATCGCATTCTCCATGTACACGTTATATCCTTCTATCCGCAATTCACTGCCACATTTATGATTGTGTTCCTGTATGAACACAACGTCCACATTATTACGCACCAATAAATCACGTAACCATGCACACTTTCGTACAGTTCGCAAACCATTAATGTTTATTGTGAGGCACTTAAAATCGACAATGATGGTTTTCCTTTCGACAGTGAATGTTTTTCACTAGATTTTTTGTTTCCAATTTTCCCTTCCCCTCCTTTTGAAGCACTCCTGATCATCCCCGGAGCTTTGGGTGCACAGGACCCTTTCTGTGCCACATCCGCCCATGATTTTTTCCCTGATCTTTGGGCTGGCTTTAACACATCATCAGAATCTGAAAGTGTAACAGAGCGTTTTCGTGTTACACTTTCCACCTGCATTTCGTCGTCCACAGTGCAATCCTGGTGGATTTCCACCTCCACCGTTTGTTTCAGCAAGGCGTCAGTGGCGTCCACTACCAGCTGCACGTCGTGATCCACGTCCGCCGTCGCAGCCTGTCCCAAGTCTAGGGATGGTGCCGTCGCAGGACTTATGCTGTCCTCCGTAAATAATTCGTCTAACACAGAGACAATGGATGTCTCCACATCATTGGCCTGCTCTTCTCGAGAAGCCGTTTCTACCTCTGGGGCTGCCTCCAAAGGAGGCGACACTTCCGGGAGTGTAGCACACACCGTATTCAGAGACCTCTCAACCTCTTCGCTCCAAGACAATCTTGAGGGTTGCACAGGCGCTTCAGGCACATCTTGCCTTATACCTTCCTCCCCTAAATCCTTGCTCTGTTGTACAACCCTGGCACCTCGTCTCCTTTCACACTGCACCGGCAAATGATCGTATGCTCCACACAACCTACAAGTGCGGCGTTGCCCTGCATAAGTCACAAATACCTGAGTCCTGAAGTCTTGCAGGATCACATATGAAGGGATTGGATGTCGTAGTGTCATTTTTACCGAAAAAGTTCCCTCAGGTAGTCCTTCATATGGGCCATCAGGCCACCTCCCTGCTGTAGCCATGTGTATGGTGCCGTAATTACCCAGGGGAGCATGTATATCAGTCGCATCAGCCTCAAAGGGTACGTTTCTGACTTTTACCCATGTATAATGGCGGGATACATCGTGTAGCTTCACAGACACAGCCTGGTTAACCACCAGATTAACCTCTTGATACTTGTCGACGACATTCTCGTAAACTTGAGCTGAGCAAAACTTTACAAAGATTCTCGTCACACCATTCATCGCTACACCGCACAAATCCTCGTTGGCGATACCATAGGTGTCTCGGATTATCGCTGGCAATAATATCGCCATTGATGGTCCAAGCACTGTCCCACGAGTTAATTCCAAACACACAGTGTTGACGCGGCGTCTAGCTGCCTGCGCCATGTTGAGAAAATGAAACTGCCACCGAACAGCTATAGAGGGCAGCAGTTTAGAACACGTCCTCTCTACTCAATGGCTGAGAGACGAATGTATAATTGATTAAGGAAGTCGTAGTAGTCGTAGTCGCAGTAGTAGTAGTGTAATTAGAGATATAGGTTGTAGTACTAGTAGTAAAAATAATAGAAGTATTAGGAAACTTTGGTGAAATTAGTCTCCCGCTTTCTGACAAATTTAAAGAATACAAAAAGTGTCAGACTCGCTGAGAGTCATGATTCAGGAGATAACATAGTCATTGTATACAAAGGTCCTCTGTTAAAACTCTAAACATCGTCTAGTCTTCACAAACGCCCTCTTGTTGAATGGCACATGTGAGGGAAAAGTTCAATAGATAGGAGTAGAGAGGGAATATATAGTAACAATAGTTTCATTACCGGCTACTAGTTAAGGTAGGGCAAGTCAGGCTCCCATTTTTCCCTCCTTTTCTCCCCCACCCCTAAAGTGATAGTTTGATTGCCGGCTACTTGTTAACGTAGGGTCAGTCTAGCTCCCGCTATCCCTTCCCCTCCCTCTTCCAACCCCCCCCCCTCGAAAGGTGACGTGTGGGGCTCTGGTCAAACAGTAAATCACTCGACTCACAGCTCCCAACACTACTGTAAGCACATGCCTGCCTTGTATTCTAGTGGATTTATTGGTTAAAAGCTTCACTTTTGACCAATAATAAACTTAGTCCTTTCAGTCTTGCTCTGGGTTGACTGTTGTAATAATCACCACGTCTTTTGAATATTGTACACTACCATGGAGAGTGATTATTTAAGCAGTGGGTAACCTGTCTATCTTTCCAGCTTGGATGTCAGAGAGGGTCACCTGGCAATCAACGAGCAGAAAAGGAGAAGGACTAACGTCCAGAGACTTCCCCATTTTGCATTTAAGTACCTGTGCACCTGTATGAAATTGCAGGACGTAACCCCACATCATTGCAGCGGTAAAGAACCTGCTTTCCTGTCATCGGGATACTACTCACTGGTATACTGTGAAGAACTAGCCAGTGGATGGTCACCAACACCTGCGACCCCCCCCCTATCATCAGCAACGGCCACGATTTCAACAACAGTGTCACCAACACCAGACACCCCAGTAGATATTAGCGTCGAGTTCAAATGTTATTTTATTCATTTAATTTTTCATTTTTCTTTCATATAGGATATACCTTTCATGTTTTATTGTTTTATGTTTAATTTAATAAATAATAAAGTGTTTATCTTTGTGAATTATTATTTCTTTTTCTATTCATTAATTTTCCTGAGGAGGAGCCACCCTGAGTAATACTGTCTGAAGTTGTTACAGGGCTGAGTAAGCCTTCACAAGTGGCGACCTTGCCAGGATTTTCTCTACTGAATCAAGATTCAACTCCATCTCGAATCTACCATTGGAACTTCAACGCTGCATACCACAGACGGTTACCACCAGCCATGAGTAATCATTTTCTATGGTAGGACTACGGTACAGGTATTTAAAAGATTTGGTGATTGTTATAGTCTCAATTTATTGTAAGTCAAGTCAGGCAGGATATAATAGTTAATTCTGCCACCTTTCATGTGAGCTTGAAACACTTTGGAGGATTAGACTCTAGGGACCCGAGATTTTCCAGTGACAAATTGTTTCATTGAGCTCTTCATTATATCAAGGGAACTGTCATAGGACACTCTTGATTTGTTGGTGAGAAGATTGGATGGTCAAGGGACCCCATTCTATTTACTGTTTGCTCGGAGTCGGCATAGAACCCTTCGTTTTCATTAATACATATTGTTTAATTGAAGCAGGGATCGAGCCCTCTGGTTTATTTACAGTTTGAGCGGAGCAGGAATTGAACCCTCCGTTTTCTTTAATACCCGTTTCATTTCCCCTGATAGTTTAAGTTATTCTTGCAAGTATGGAGGAATACCAGTTTTGGATGAATGCTGGAAGTAAGTTAGGAATAACAGGGAAAAATTTAGAATCTTTCATTAGTGCTAAAATCCAGGAAAGACTTGAAAGAGAGAGAATAGAAAGAGAAAGAGAGGATAAAAAGGAAAGAGATCGAATTGAAAGAGAGAATCAAGAAAGACAGAAAGAGAGAGAGAAGACAAAAAAGAGCGTGATAGACTTGATCGTGAGGAAAGAGCTAAAGTACGTGAAAAACAAGCTAAGATACGTGAGGAGCAAGCTAAATTAAGGGAACTTGAGGAAAGAGAAAAGGATAGAGAATATGAGTTAAGGGAGAGAGAAAAGGATCGCGAGCTCGAGCAAGCTCGCCTTGAATTAGAGAATAAAAAGTTAACTTTCTCACAACAGCAATTAGATGAAGAAGTAATGGAACAACGTGCAGCTAGTGCACATATTCCAACACCTAATTTACCTCCCTTCACAGAAGGGGAAGACATAACTTCATACATTATCAGGTTTGAGAATACTGCTACCCTCTGTGAATGGCCTGCTGACACCTGGGCTACCAGGTTAGGAATGTTATTTTCTGGTACAGCTTTGAATATCTATGCAACTTTGTCGCAGGATACCATATGTAATTATAACCTACTGAAGAAGGCAATCCTTAAAGCATATCAAAAAACCACTAATTCTTACAGGAAAGATTTCAGGCATGCCACATTACAGCCTGGCCAGAACTTTCAGCAGCTACAGGTAACACTCTTTCGTTTGTTCGACTTTTGGATAGAGAGTTCAGGAATTGATCACAGTTATGAATCTCTTAGAGACTTCATGGTTGCTGACCAGTTCCTGACAGCTCTTCCCCATCAGATACGAACATTTATCAGAGAACGTAACCTGATTAAAGCTGAGGAAGTTGCTGAGGCTGCTGACCTGTATGCTGAGGCTCACAATTCCTATAAAGACCTAAAGGGATCGAACCCTAAGGGCAAGGGTTCATCAGACCTTAAGAAATCAAAGCCTCCAGTGGAAAGTAAAATGACTTCTTTTATTCCTGTTTGTCATTTGTGTGGTGTTAAGGGACATAAACGTCCAGATTGTCCTTCTAAGAAGGTCCAAAAAGTTGGAAGATGTTTTAAAGACTGTAATGACCAAGCACCCTTCTGTTCAGGAACAGTTAATGGACTTAATGTATCTACCATTTTACGAGACACTGGATGCACATGTATAGTCACTTCTGATAAGCTGTTCCCTAATCTTAAAGAAACTCATTCCTCTGCTATACTTTCAGACTACTTGGGCCGTACAGACACTTTTCCTACCATCCGTTGTTACATTAGTTCTAAATGGTTCACAGGTTGGTGTGAAGCCGTACTAGCTCCCATCACTTCTTGCTCCGTACTAATAGGTAATGTTGAAGGTGCCATTCTTCCTTCTGAGGTTGACCTTTCATCACCAAAGATGGACATAAGTGTTTCAGATCCTCTTCCTGTAGAGTCAGAGAAGCCGCTCGAAAGTTCAGATGAGACAATGTCTCGCGAGATTCATGTGGGATTAAAAACCAATGATGCTTCTCTCGAAAGCGAGGAAGAAGGATCACCGGTTCACTTGTTAGATGAAAGTGCAGATATCACCTCCGATACCATAAATGTCTTGATTAGGGCTCAGACCAAAGCCCAGGCTTCTCATACTGTCCATCCTTTGATTTTCCCTGACTTTAAGCCTTTAGATATATCTAAGGACTCCTTTGTCAATTTACAACTTAATTGCCCTTCTCTTCAGAATTGCCATAATGCCGCTAAACAAAATCAAGTTATCCAAAGGAAAAACTTTTCATATAAATTTGAATATATAAAAGGTATCTTGTACAAGTCAGTATTCAAATTAAATTCAGATGAGATAGACTATTCCATCTTAGTTGTTCCAAGTCAATGCAGAGAGACTGTTCTTAAAATGGCTCATGACCTGCCAGTGGCCGGACATTTCTCGCATCGTAAAACCTTAAATAAAATTAGGGAAACCTATTTTTGGTCAAAAATGTCCTCAGATGTCACTACTTATTGTAGATCGTGTAAAGTTTGCCAACTGTCATCCTCCCGAGGCACCAGGCGAGTACCTATGGTCAAAATGCCAATCTTTACGGTACCGTTTGAAAGAGTAGCTATTGACATCGTTGGTCCTTTATCTCCACTTTCATCTGGAGGACATAGATATATATTAACATTAGTTGATTATGCTTCGAGTTTCCCTGAAGCCGTCCCCTTAAAGACCATAACTACTACAGAGGTGGCTGAAGCCCTTTTGTCCATCTTCTCCAGAGTGGGCATCCCTAGAGAAATTTTGTCTGACCGTGGGACACAATTCACATCTGACTTAATGCAACATCTATACCAACTTCTGGGAGTGAAGCCTCTCTTCACCACACCCTATCATCCCAGCTGTAATGGGAGGATTGAGCGCCAGCATTCGATTCTCAAGTCCATTTTAAGGAAACTTTGCTCCCTTAAACCTAAGGAGTGGCATCGTTACCTACCCTGTGCTTTGTTTGCCATGAGGGAAGTTCCCAGTGACTCTTTGGGGTTTTCACCTTTTGAACTTCTCTATGGTAGACAGGCCAGAGGCCCATTGTCCATCCTTCATGACTTATGGACTAATGAGGAGGTAAATGCTGAGGTTCAGTCTTCTTACCAGTTTCTCCTTGACCTTAGATCCAAACTTGAGGAGACCTCTGAGATAGTTTCGACAAACCTAAGCTTGTCAATGGAGCAGTACAAAACCTATTTTGATTCCAGAAGTCAGAGAAGTTTTAAAGTAGGAGATGAAGTTCTTGTACTTTTGCCTATCAAGTCAAATAAATTATTAGTAGCATGGAAAGGTCCATATAAAGTATTAAAAATTTGTGGGAAAGTTGACTACCTCATAGAAGTCAAGGGGAAACCTAAGCTTTATCATATTAACATCCTTAAGAAATATTACCGAAGAAATTCGGTTAACTGCCTTAATAACTTTGACTTAGTTTTTCCACACGAACTTGATACAACAACTGAAGAATGTAAGGTGTGCGTAATTGACACCTCTAACTTAGACTATGATGAAGAACTACATGTCTTGGTGACTTTTGACCACTCGGGCGCAACCAACATTAATATTAATGAATCTTTGGATGACCATAAGAGACATGGACTACTTCAATGTGTGAGTAACTTTTCAGACGTCTTTACTGATATTCCAGGTGTTACCTCCACGGTAGTCCATAAGATTGACTTATTGACGGACAGTCCTATCAAACGGAAATTATACCCAGTTCCAGTTCTCCTTAGGGATGCATTTGACCGAGAGGTAGACAAATTATTAAAACTAAAGATCATTGAACCTTCAGTATCTTCATATTGTTCACCAGTAGTCATGGTTAAGAAGGAGGATAATTCATATAGATTTGCTGTTGGCTTCAGAGGCCTTAATGCTATAACTCGGTGGGATGCTGAGCCTATGCCCTTAATAGATAGCGATCTACACAAATTTTATGACTCTTCCTTCTTTTCAGAGATTGATATTGCGCAGGCATATCATCAAGTAATGTTAGATCCTTCTTCTAAGCAGTACACCGCTTTTCCTACACACCAAGGACTGATGCAATATAGAACCTGGGGATTTGTTAGGTTTTAATTTATCTATTTGCCTATCTATTTGCCAAATGTTTCAGTTTATTTTGATAACATTTACGTAACGACATCTACGTGGGGCGAACATATCCAAACATTAACATCAGTTTTACGTAGGTTACGCTCACATGGCCTCACTGCCAAGCCGAAGAAAGGCTTCCTTGGGTATAACAAGATTAGATATCTTGGACTGATACTTTCTAATAACACTCTGCAGCCTCTCCCCAGTAAGATCAAAGCTTTATTAGAATTTAAATTCCCCAAAACCAAGAAGCTCATGCGTAGCTTTCTTGGTTCTGTAAATTTTTATGCACGGTTTATCCCGAATCTTCCTTAAAAAGTCTGTGAAGGAACCTCTTGAACTTTCCGACGTAGCTCGGGAAAAGTTTAATGAGATTAAAAGTATCTCCTCGAAAGACCCTATACTTAAGATTCCAGATATTAATAAAACATTTTGTTTAAGAACTGATGCCTCCAATACTGGCTTAGGTGCGGTGCTACTACAATACCATGATATTACTCCCTTCCCTGTATGCTTCCTAAGCCGGAAACTCCTTCCCACAGAAACAAGATACTCCACAATAGAAAAGGAATGTTTAGCCCTTGTGTGGGGTATCTCCAAACTTAAATTTTATTTACTGGGAAAAGAATTCATTTTAGAAACGGACCACAAACCTTTGATATACCTAGAAACTTTTAAGGGAACCAACAGTCGCCTCTTGAGGTGGACATTGGCACTCCAGGCTTTTAAGTTCTATATTGTGTATATCAATGGTTCATCCAATTATTTCTCTGACTGGTTAAGTCGTGACAGTCAGTAGAAGATTTGTTGCCTTACGCGACTTCCACATGTTAGAACTTTTTCCTCGCCTATTCTTCTTATACTCCTTGACTATAAGTCTTGGTACGGGGGAGTGTGAGGGAAAAGTTCAATAGATAGGAGTAGAGAGGGAATATATAGTAACAATAGTTTCATTACCGGCTACTAGTTAAGGTAGGGCAAGTCACGCTCCCGTTTTTCCCGCCTTTTCTCCCCCACCCCTAAAGTGATAGTTTGATTGCCAGCTGCTTGTTAACGTAGGGTCAGTCTAGCTCCCCCTATCCCTTCCCCTCCCTCTTCCACCCCCCTCCCTCGAAAGGTGACGTGTGGGGCTCTGGTCAAACAGTAAATCACTCGACTCACAGCTCCCAACACTACTGTAAGTACATGCCTGCCTTGTATTCTGGTGGATTTATTGGTTAAAAGCTTCACTTTTGACCAATAATAAACTTAGTCCTTTCAGTCTTGCTCTGGGTTGACTGTTGTAATAATCACCACGTCTTTTGAATATTGTACACTGCCATGGAGAGTGATTATTTAAGCAGTGGGTAACCTGTCTATCTTTCCAGCTTGGATGTCAGAGAGGGTCACCTGGCAATCAGCGAGCAGAAAAGGAGAAGGACTAACGTCCAGAGACTTCCCCATTTTGCATTTAAGTACCTGTGCACCTGTATGAAATTGCAGGACGTAACCCCACATCATTGCAGCGGTAAAGAACCTGCTTTCCTGTCATCGGGATACTACTCACTGGTATACTGTGAAGAACTAGCCAGTGGATGGTCACCAACACCTGCGACCCCCCCCTTATCAGCAACGGCCACGATTTCAACAACAGTGTCACCAACACCAGACACCCCAGTAGATATTAGCGTCGAGTTCAAATGTTATTTTATTCACTTAATTTTTCATTTTTCTTTCAAATAGGATATACCTTTCATGTTTTATTTTTTATTATTTATTAAATTAAACATAAAGTGTTTATCTTTGTGAATTATTATTTCTTTCTCTATTCATTAATTTTCCTGAGGAGGAGCCAGCCTGAGTAATACTGTCTGAAGTTGTTACAGGGTTGAGTAAGCCTTCACAGCACCTTATACGCAACATTCCTAACATGAATTTTTGTTTTTGTAGATGTCTGCCTTTCTCAATACGTTTGAAGAGCTCTCATTTTCAGAACATTCGTGACGTAACCTAACCTCACCTTCTTTTTGCAGTGTCTTACGTATTTTCTCCGACATTACTGTCTTCTGACTTTCTCTTTGCCTATTATTTCTAATCTTGCATAAACCAGTAGACCAATCTCTGTGCTCCTCTTTTCTGTTTTGTTTCTTTATTACTGAGTCCTTTTGGGACTAGTGTTCGAGGGTTTGATCATCTGCTTCTCCCTCACCGTAACATACAATATCCCTTTACAAACACAACTGTTTTTTACTACGGCTAGAACAAACCCTGTCACTAATTCAGATGCTACTAATACTGCTAAAACTACATGTATTACTAGTACTCCTAGTACTATTATATCACTACGGCCACTACAAAACGACCAATCAACTCTCAGGTAAGGAGAAAGCGGGAAAGTGGAGATAGGCGAAGAATAGCGTCGGAGAGGAGTGTCTTTAGTTGTAGCAACAGAGCCAGGGTATAACCTAGCAGCAGAACTCTGGATGACGATAGACATCAACATTCAGTATGTGAACAGCTGGTAGGAGCACTTCATGAGTTTAACTTGCAGTCTTATATGAAACAATCATTCTTAAAGTGTTTAAACACTTCTTTCGTTATTAACATTAAACATACGTTAAACATACTAATACATTAAAGAATGTATAAGTAATGTAGAAAATATTGTGCATTTTCCGAAATTATAGTGCATTTTAACGTGTAATTTAATGAAATACATTATTATTGGTTAAAATTAATTTGGGAATTAAAAAGGGAACCAGCAAAATAAGTAACGTCGGGTGGGGGAGGACGTCATATTGGAATTGGAGAAACAAGACGACATTGAAATTTGAGGGAATTATTCAGAGGTTCTGGAGGCTAAATGGGGTTTAATTAAGCCTCCCAAATAGGAGTACGAAGAATCGGAGTTACAGTCCTGCCGAATGTGCGAAACCAGCGACTTGGCAAGACTTGGAAATTAGATAGAAAAAGGGGGATTATAAGAAGCAATCAACTCCCACAACTAAGATGTTGAACTTTTGGCCAGTTAGGTTCCTCATGTCTAGGCAGGGGTTGTGAGTGACCTAGCTGCACCTAGCGACCTCCACACAAATTCGGTGAGTGGTGGTAACATAAATATCTTTTTCTCATATGATGTATTAATACACGTATCCCTCCCCTCTTCCTTCCGTCATTATATCCCAGTTATACAGTCCACATAATTTTAATGTAAATATTAATATCAGAATTACTGGTTGTGTTTATTAAATTTAAAGTTAATATTTATAGGTTCAGAGTAACTTGTGGGATTGTATGAGGGTAATGGGTGTCGCAGGGAGACATTCTTGTGACTTAGTGTGTCTCAAAATATTCCTACATGCCTCAGAGTTGTAGCAATTGGTAAGAAATAGTTATCTTTGTTGCATTCATTAAATTACTGGTATGAATATAATGAGGTTCATGCAGGTAATTAAATCCCCTACAAGTATGTATAACATAGTTATGGAATGACAATGACGCTCATTTTTTTTTACCCAGGTTCATATGTCCTGGGATGATATGTGTTAATTACAGGTAAATATTTTCTTGTTTCAAGAATATATAGAAGCTTTTACTCAACAAACATTATTTGGCAATGACATGGACTTTGAATATTCACGATAAAAACACAAAATGGCCATCAAGGCCTCAGTAGCGGGGCTTCAATTAAATAACAGTTTAAACAATTATATACTAAAATATGTCCCTCTCACACCCACTAGGAGGGTGAGTCATGTATTTTCTCGGATCAAACCTGATTGCCTCCCATCCTCTTTGAGATCTATGAACCCTACGGGTTCAAGGACGTCTTATGAACATAATATTTAAAAGTGTTAATCTCTCTATGCACCATCACTGAAAGTTTGCATTAAACTATGTTTCCAAGACTCAGAGTTCTTTCTTAGTATTCAGATAAGCTGCAGATTGAATTATCTAAGCACAATCGTCAGGCATTAAACCTAATAAGCTACATTTCCCCCTGAAGGTTTGTGACCAAGACGGGAAGTGGCTGGATGCTGAACCCATCCCAGGCACCATCCTCATACTGGCCGGAGACTTTCTCAAGTACTACTCAGACAACAAGGTGGTCGCTGCGGTGAGGTGCACTGCATATTGCTGAATAGCAGAGAAAGATGATTAGGGAGAAAAAACACTCAAGTTGCAGAGAAAGTTTTTATTTGAACAAAGTTTCGTAGTGTTTAAAGCTATACACAGATCAGACCAAAAAGTTTTCCTCATAGAAGTCTGTTCTGAAACGAGTGTCTCATCCCCCTATGTTGTTGGCAGTGTTCCATATGGATTCTAAAAAGTTAGTCAAACTTGAAAAGAACAATGATCGACGTGGTCCGTCTTTATTATTATTATTATTATTATTATTATTATTATTATTATTATTGTTAATATTATTATCATATAATTATTCTTAATCTTCATATTATTATTACTTTCACCATCAGTATTATCATCATCATATGCGTTTGGTCATTCTTCCTAAGATAAGACCCACAACAGTCAATTATCACAAAGGTAATTATCTATCTACTGCTAGGTGAATAAACAGTGATAGTACGTCATTATCATACTCTCTCCAGTGTCGTCAGGTTGAGTTCCCTGAATTTCTCCTCATAGAACACACTCCTTAGCTCCGGCACTAGTCTTATTACAAACCTCTGCACTTTCTCCAATTTTTTCATATGCTAGACAGGTGTAGGTCTGACGTACACGGTGTACATTGTCGTGAATGACTTACTTAGATGTCGAAAAGCTGTTTTTAGATTTGCCAGATGCGCATTTATCATTTATGTGGTTGATGTGTGTCTCAGGAGATGTTCTGTATGATACTCACCCCAAGGTCTTTCTCCCTGATTGAGATTTGCAGCCTTTCACTCCGGCCCCCTCTTCCCGAGCCTATACTCCGTCTGGGGTCTTCTTTGTCATCCAAGCTTCATAACATTGCACTTGGTATGGTTAAACTCCAGGAGCCATTTGCCATACCAGGCTTACAGATCCATTTATAACCTTTCCTGCTCCTTCTCCGCTTGTATTATCTTCATTAGTTTCACTCTGTCTGCTAACAGGGACACCTCTGACTCTATCCTGTCTGTCATGTCATTCACGTATACAAAAAACAGCACTGACCGTAGGGCTGATTCTTGTGGAACACCGCTCGCGACTTGCACCCATTCCAACACCTCTTCACAGACCATCACTCGTTTCCTTCCTTTTAGGCATGCCTTGATCCATTGTTGTGCTTTTGCTGTTATTCCTGCTTGCCCCTCTAGCTTTTATACCAGTCTAGCGTGAGGTACTGCTTCAAAAGTCTTCCAAGAAAATACAATCTACCCATCCCTCTCTCTCCCTTGTCTTACCTCTGTTACCTTGTCGTAGAACTCCAGTAGATTCATGACACAGGATTTTTCATCCCTGCAGTTCTGCTGGATGTCATGTATAAACCCACTTCATTCTGGGTGCTCCACCAGTCTTCTGATAATCTTCTCCATAACCTTACGTACTCTACAGGTCACTGACACTGGTTCTAGTTTAACGCTGCCTGTCTCTCTCCTCTCTTAAAAACTGGGACTACATATGCTGTCTTTCACATTACTGGTAGTTGCCCTGTGTCGATTGAATTGTTGAAGAATGTTGCTAGCGGCAAACACAGTATCCATGCGCTTCTCAGGGCCCACGGAGAGATATTATTTGGTCTCACTGCTTTCGATGAATCACACTCACTAAGCAGCTTCTTAACATTCTTTTAAATTGTGCGTATTGTGTATTGTACCCACCTATTTTGTACGTATTTGTGGTTGCAGTGTGTGTGTGTGTGTGTGTGTGTGTGTACTCACCTAGTTGTGGTTGCAGGGGTAGATTCACAGCTCCTGTCCCCGCCTCTTCACTGGCCGCTACTCGGTCACTCTTCCCGCTCCATGAGCTTTATCATACGACTACATCACTACCTAGACTATTCCACTTCCTGACAACTCTGTGGATCATCTGAGTCTTCAACTTCCAACTGTGACCCCTTCTTGCTGTGTCCAATCTCTGGAACATCCTGTCTCTGTCCACCTTGTCGATTCCTCTCAGTATTTTATATGCCGTTTTCATATCCCCCTAACTCTCCTGTGTTCCAGTGCTGTCAAGTTTTTTTTCCATTATCCTCTCTTCGTAGGAGAGGTTAAAGGGACTTGTCTTGTTGCAAACCTTTGCACTTTCTCTAGTTTCTTCATATGCTTGGCTAGTTGAGGTTCCAGACTAGCGCTGGGCCTAACGTACATAGCGTACAGGGTCCTGAATGAGTCCTTATTTAGATGTTGAAATGCTGTTCTTAGGTTTGTCAGGCGCCCATATACCGCAGCAGTTACTTGGTTGATGTGCGCCTAAGGAGATGTGCCCGGTGTTACACCCACCCCAAGATCCAAACTGCTGAGTCAGGTGGTAGTTAGTGGTTGTTGCAACACCAAACTGCTAAATCAGGTGGTAGATAGTGGTTGCTGCAACACTGCTGAGTCAGGTGGTAGATAGTGGTAGCTGCAACACTGCTGAGTCAGGTGGTAGATAATGGTTGCTGCAACACTGCGGAGTCAGGTGTTATATAGTGGTTGCTGCAACACTGCTGAGTCAGGTGGAAGTGGTTGCTGCAACACTGCTGAGTCAGGTGGTAGATAGTGGTTGCTGCAACACTGCTGAGTCAGGTGTTATATAGTGGTTGCTGCAACATTGCTGAGTCAGGTGGTAGATAGTGGTTGCTGCAACACTACTGAGTCAGGTGTTATGCAGTGGTTGCTGCAACACTGCTGAGTCAGGTGGTAGATAGTGGTTGCTGCAACACTGCTGAGTCAGGTGGTAGATAGTGGTTGCTGCAACACTGCTGAGTCAGGTGGTAGATAGTGGTTGCTGCAACACTGCTGAGTCAGGTGGTAGATAGTGGTTGCTGCAACACTGCTGAGTCAGGTGGTAGATAGTGGTTGCTGCAACACTGCTGAGTCAGGTGGTAGATAGTGGTTGCTGCAACACTGCTGAGTCAGGTGGTAGATAGTGGTTGCTGCAACACTGCTGAGTCAGGTGGTAGATAGTGGTTGCTGCAACACTGCTGAGTCAGGTGGTAGATAATGGTTGCTGCAACACTGCTGAGTCAGGTGGTAGATAGTGGTTGCTGCAACACTGCTGAGTCAGGTGGTAGATAGTGGTTGCTGCAACACTGCTGAGTCAGGTGGTAGATAGTGGTTGCTGCAACACTGCTGAGTCAGATGGTAGATAGTGGTTGCTGCAACACTGCTGAGTCAGGTGGTAGATAGTGGTTGCTGCAACACTGCTGAGTCAGGTGGTAGATAGTGGTTGCTGCAACACTGCTGAGTCAGATGGTAGATAGTGGTTGCTGCAACACTGCTGAGTCAGATGGTAGATAGTGGTTGCTGCAACACTGCTGAGTCAGGTGGTAGATAGTGGTTGCTGCAACACTGCTGAGTCAGGTGGTAGATAGTGGTTGCTGCAACACTGCTGAGTCAGATGGTAGATAGTGGTTGCTGCAACACTGCTGAGTCAGGTGGTAGATAGTGGTTGCTGCAACACTGCTGAGTCAGGTGGTAGATAGTGGTTGCTGCAACACTGCTGAGTCAGATGGTAGATAGTGGTTGCTGCAACACTGCTGAGTCAGGTGGTAGATAGTGGTTGCTGCAACACTGCTGAGTCAGATGGTAGATAGTGGTTGCTGCAACACTGCTGAGTCAGATGGTAGATAGTGGTTGCTGCAACACTGCTGAGTCAGGTGGTAGATAGTGGTTGCTGCAACACTGCTGAGTCAGGTGGTAGATAGTGGTTGCTGCAACACTGCTGAGTCAGGTGGTAGATAGTGGTTGCTGCAACACTGCTGAGTCAGGTGGTAGATAGTGGTTGCTGCAACACTGCTGAGTCAGGTGGTAGATAGTGGTTGCTGCAACACTGCTGAGTCAGATGGTAGATAGTGGTTGCTGCAACACTGCTGAGTCAGGTGGTAGATAGTGGTTGCTGCAACACTGCTGAGTCAGGTGGTAGATAGTGGTTGCTGCAACACTGCTGAGTCAGGTGGTAGATAGTGGTTGCTGCAACACTGCTGAGTCAGGTGGTAGATAGTGGTTGCTGCAACACTGCTGAGTCAGGTGGTAGATAGTGGTTGCTGCAACACTGCTGAGTCAGGTGGTAGATAGTGGTTGCTGCAACACTGCTGAGTCAGATGGTAGATAGTGGTTGCTGCAACACTGCTGAGTCAGGTGGTAGATAGTGGTTGCTGCAACACTGCTGAGTCAGGTGGTAGATAGTGGTTGCTGCAACACTACTGAGTCAGGTGGTAGATAGTGGTTGCTGCAACACTGCTGAGTCAGGTGGTAGATAGTGGTTGCTGCAACACTGCTGAGTCAGATGGTAGATAGTGGTTGCTGCAACACTGCTGAGTCAGGTGGTAGATAGTGGTTGCTGCAACACTGCTGAGTCAGGTGGTAGATAGTGGTTGCTGCAACACTGCTGAGTCAGGTGGTAGATAGTGGTTGCTGCAACACTGCTGAGTCAGGTGGTAGATAGTGGTTGCTGCAACACTGCTGAGTCAGGTGGTAGATAGTGGTTGCTGCAACACTGCTGAGTCAGGTGGTAGATAGTGGTTGCTGCAACACTGCTGAGTCAGATGGTAGATAGTGGTTGCTGCAACACTGCTGAGTCAGGTGGTAGATAGTGGTTGCTGCAACACTGCTGAGTCAGGTGGTAGATAGTGGTTGCTGCAACACTGCTGAGTCAGGTGGTAGATAGTGGTTGCTGCAACACTGCTGAGTCAGGTGGTAGATAGTGGTTGCTGCAACACTGCTGAGTCAGGTGGTAGATAGTGGTTGCTGCAACACTGCTGAGTCAGGTGGTAGATAGTGGTTGCTGCAACACTGCTGAGTCAGATGGTAGATAGTGGTTGCTGCAACACTGCTGAGTCAGGTGGTAGATAGTGGTTGCTGCAACACTGCTGAGTCAGGTGGTAGATAGTGGTTGCTGCAACACTACTGAGTCAGGTGGTAGATAGTGGTTGCTGCAACACTGCTGAGTCAGGTGGTAGATAGTGGTTGCTGCAACACTGCTGAGTCAGGTGGTAGATAGTGGTTGCTGCAACACTGCTGAGTCAGGTGGTAGATAGTGGTTGCTGCAACACTGCTGAGTCAGATGGTAGATAGTGGTTGCTGCAACACTGCTGAGTCAGGTGGTAGATAGTGGTTGCTGCAACACTGCTGAGTCAGGTGGTAGATAGTGGTTGCTGCAACACTACTGAGTCAGGTGGTAGATAGTGGTTGCTGCAACACTGCTGAGTCAGATGGTAGATAGTGGTTGCTGCAACACTGCTGAGTCAGATGGTAGATAGTGGTTGCTGCAACACTGCTGA
Source organism: Cherax quadricarinatus (assembly GCF_038502225.1). Lineage (NCBI taxonomy): Eukaryota > Metazoa > Arthropoda > Malacostraca > Decapoda > Parastacidae > Cherax > Cherax quadricarinatus. The sequence continues at coordinate 43,541 of NW_027195590.1, forward strand.
GTCAGGTGGTAGATAGTGGTTGCTGCAACACTGCTGAGTCAGGTGGTAGATAGTGGTTGCTGCAACACTGCTGAGTCAGATGGTAGATAGTGGTTGCTGCAACACTGCTGAGTCAGATGGTAGATAGTGGTTGCTGCAACACTGCTGAGTCAGGTGTTTCACACTTACAACACTCTACAGTTTTTCCAACAACTTCTCTTTCTGTGATATAGATAAACATAAATGCCTCCTCTGTTTTTTTTCATTATTACATATATGTGAATACTGACCACAAAGAACTCACATGCATGTGAATACTGACCACAGAGCACTCACATATATGTGATTGGTGACCACAGAGCACTCGCACATATATGTGAATGTTGACCACAGAGCACCCACATATATGTGAATGTTGACCACAGAGCACTCACATATATGTGAATGCTGACCACAAAGCACTCACATATATGTGAATGTTGACCACAGAGCACCCACATATATGTGAATGTTGACCACAGAGCACTCACATATATGTGAATGCTGACCACAAAGCACTCACATATATGTGAATGCTGACCACAGAGCACTCAAATGTATGTGAGTGCTGACCACAGAGCTCCCGAGTTTCAGAACCTTGCATGTATCTTCATTGAACTGCATCTGACACTTTTCTGACCAGGTACTGAGTTTGTCTAAATCCTCCTGAAGTTCCCTGATATCTACGTTTGAATCAGTTATCCTACCTATCTTTGCGTCATCGGCGAATTTGCTCGTATCACTTGTAATTCTCTCGTCAAGATCATTGATATATATTATAAACAACAACGGGCCCAAGACTGTTCCCTTTGGAACGCCACTTGTTACAGATCTCCACTCGGATTTAACCCCATTTATGCAAACTCTCTGCTTTCTGTCTGTGAGCCATGACTCGGTCCATGAGAGCAGTTTTCCCCCAATGTCATGAGCTGCCACCTTCTTTAACAGTCCTTGGTGCGGTATCCTATCAAAAGCCTTACCAACATCTAAATAAACAATATCAAATTCCTTATCGTGATCAACAGCCTCAAAAGCTTTACTGAAGAAAGTTAATAAATTAGACAAGAACGGCCTCTCGTGAATCCATGCTGAGTATCATTAATCAGATTATGCTTATTCAGATGGCTTCTTATAATCTCAGCTATAAGTGACTCTTGCAATTTGCCTACAATTGAGGTCATGCTTATTGGGAGGAAATGTGACGGATAGGACTTGTCCCCTGCTTTAAAAATAGGAATTACATTAGCCATCTTCCACATATCAGACACTACACCTGTTTGAAGAGATAAATTAAGAATATTAGTTAATGGTTAACAGAGTTCCATTTTGCATTCCTTAAGAACCCTTGAAAAAACCTCATCAGGACCCGGCGAATTATTTTGTTTCAGTCTGTCTATCTGCTTCACAACCATCTCACTAGTGACTGTGATGTTACATAATTTATCTTCTTCAAGCTCACTATAAAAATTAATTACTGGGATATTGTTAGTGTCCTCCTGTGTAAAAACCGAGAGAAAATAGTTATTTAAAATCGAGCACATTTCATTCTCCTTGTCAGTAAGATGCCCATAGTTATTTTTAAGGGGACCTATCTTATCTCTAACTTTTGTTTTACACCTGGAAAAAGCTTTTTGGGTTAGTTTTCGAATCCCTAGCAACTTTAATTTCATACTCCCGTTTAGCTTTTCTTATCCCCTTTTTAATGTCCCTCTTAATGTCAATATATTGATTCATAAGATGACCCTCACCTCTTTTGATACGCCTATAGATTCCTTTCTTTTTCCCTAAAAGATATTTGAGCCTATTATTCATCCATTTTGGGTCATTTTTATTCGATCTAATTTCTTTATACGGGATAAATGTTCTTTTGACACCATGTACAGTGTTCAGAAAGCTGTCATATTGATAGCTCTCTTCGTTACCTCAATCAATAGATGATAAGTGTTCTCTAAGCCTATTGTAATATGCTAATCGAAAATCTGGGACCATTACTGAATTATCCCTACTGTCATATTTCCATTCTATGCTAAAGGTAATTGATTTGTGATCGCTTGAGCCAAGTTCCTCTGTAACTTCTAAATTATTAACAAGGGTTTCCTTGTTTGCCAGAACCAAGTCAAGCAGGTTATTTCCCTTTGTAGGTTCTGTCACAAACTGCTTCAAAAAACAGTCCTGAGCTACTTCTAAGAAGTCGTTTGATTCTAAATTCCCAGTCAAGAATTTCCAATCAACCTGACTAAAGTTAAAGTCCCCTAGAATTACTACATTATCGTGCCTTGTGACCTTAACAATTTCCTCCCATAGTAATCTCCCTTGGTCCCTATCTAAGTTTGGGGGACGGCATATCACTCTTAAAAACAGTTTTTCATGCTTCTCTGAAAATTCTATCCAGACAGACTGTATATATTACTTCAGACTTAATACCCGCTTTTATGCAACAGTTCAAGTTATCTCGGACATACAGTGTCACCCAACCCCCCTTACCGATACTTCTATCTAACTGGAACAATTTAAAACCCTGAATGTCACATTCCGCAGTTATGTCCCGACTTTTGGAATTAAACCATGTCTCAGTGATGGCAAATACATCAATGTTACCTGCACTAGCAACTAATCTCAACTCGTCCATCTTATTCCTAGAACTACGGCTATTAGCATAATATTTTTTAAAGACCCTCCTTTCTCTTTACCCATGCTGCTCATTTCTGTTTTTCCACTAAACCTATTACTGTCCTTATCACCTAGTGCTACTGCCTTTCCAATATCCACCTCATTCTGCCTATTACTAGTTTCCCTAGAACTCATAATATTACTACACTGGGACTTCACTGTATTCCTGCCAAAACCCATACCACTAACTATTCCTAGTTAAAAGCTCTAACAGCTCCCTCCACTGCCGTTGCCAGTGCCCCCACCCCAGACCTAGATAAGTGAACCCCATCCCTGGCATACATGTCATTTCTGCCATAGAAGAGGTCCCGGCTCTCAGTTAATGTTTTCGCATTTTCCTTACAATATTTGTCTAGCCAGCAATTGACACCAATTGCCCTGGACAATCATTCATTTCCAACTCCTCTCCTTGTCAAAATACCACATATGACAGGGCTCCCACCCTTCTTCCTAATTATCTCTATTGCTGACCTATACCTGCTAATCAGGTTCTCACTCCTATGTCTGCCATCATCATTGCCTCCCACACTGAGGCAGATAATAGGATTACTCCCATTACCTTTCATGATGTCGTACAGACGGCTAACAATATCCCCCATCCCAGCCCCAGGAAAACATGCCCTCTGCCTCCTCTTCCTGTCCCTAAGTCAAAAGGCCCTATCCATAAACTTAACCTGTCTCCAACTAAAACAATGTTCTTACCTTCACTTGTAGAATTCGTCGTGACGTTCTCGATGGTCTTCGCTGGAGTTACAAGGGATGTCTTACTCACGTGTGCCAATGCTTCCTTGGTGCTCATTGTGACGTTCCCAGTAGACAACCCACATTCGTCAGGTAACACCGAAAATGGGTTGGAAATTTCCACAGTAGTCTTCTGGTTCTTTCCTGTTTTTGCCTTTCCAACAATCTTCATGATCCTCAGCTTGGTTCCATGTTGCCCGGCCACTGACCAGGTTCCAATCTTAACCTGAGGACTCACAACAGGAGGATTACCACGAATCTTCTTGTTCTCCTCCGTTAATCGCCGTATCTCCAGCTTAGCAACCCTAAGCTGCTAGTAGAGTTGCTCAAGAGAGGACATCTTGGTTCAGATTCACAGGGAGCACACAGACAAGTCTTCACAAAGCTAAGTACAGGTCACCACAACATCTTAAGTACAGGTCAACTTCACATCATCCGCAAACAGGGACACTTCGGAGTCTATTCCTTCCATCATGTCGTTCACAAATACCAGAAACAGCGCCGGTCTATGACTGATCCCTGTGGCACCCCACTCGTTACAGACACCCACTCTGATACCTCGCCACGAACCATGACTCTGTTGTCTTCCTGACAGGTATTCCCTGATCCATTGTAGTGCCTTCCCTGTTATCCTTGCCTGGTCCTCCAGCTTTTGTACTAATCTCTTCTGTGGAACTGTGTCAAACGCCTTCTTACAGGCCAAGAAAATGCAATCTACCCACCCCTCTCTCTCTCTTTCTCTTGTCTTACTGCCGTCACCCTGTCATAGAACTCCAGTAGGTTTGTGACGCAGGATTTCCCATGCGTGTGTGTGTGTGTGTGTACTCACCTATTTGCACTCACCTATTTGTGGTTGCAGGGGTCGAGTCATAGCTCCTGGCCCCGCATCTTCACTGATTGCTACTAGGTCCTCTCTCTCCCCGCTCCATGAGCTTTATCATACCTCGCCTTAAAACTATGTATGGTTCCCGCCTCCACTACTTCACTTTCTAGGCTATTCCACGGCTTGACTACTCTATAACTGAAGAAATACTTCCTAACATCCCTTTGATTCATCTGAGTCTTCAACTTCCAATTGTGACCTCTTGTGTCTGTGTCCCATCTCTGGAACATCCCGTCTTTGTCCACCTCGTCTATTCCGCGCAGTATTTTATATGTCGTTATCATGTCTCCCCTGACCCTCCTGGCCTCCAGTGTCGTCAGGCCGATTTCCCTCAACCTTTCTTCGTAGGACAATCCCCGTAGCTCTGGGACTAGTCTTGTTGCAAACCTTTGCACTTTCTCTAATTTCTTGAAGTGCTTGACTAGGTGTGGATTCCAAATTGGTGCTGCATACTCCAGTATGGGCCTGACGTAAATGGTATACAGAGTCTTGAAAGAATCCTTACTGAGGTATCGGAACGCTATCCGTAGGTTTGCCAGGCGCCCGTATGCTGCAGCAGTTATCTGATTGATGTGCGCCTCGGGAGATATGCTCGGTGTTATACTCACCCCCAGATCTTTTTCCTTGAGTGAGGCTTGCAGACTTTGGCCGTCTAAACTATATTGTGTCTGCGGTCTTCTTTGCCCTTCCCCAATCTTCATGACTTTGCACTTGGCAGGGTTAAACTCAAGGAGCCAGTTGCTGGACCAGGCTTGTAGCCTGTCCAGGTCTCTTTGTAGTCCTGCCTGATCCTCATCCGATTTGATTCTTCTCATTAACTTCACATCGTCCGCAAACAAGGACACTTCTGAGTCTATCCCTTCCGTTATGTCATTCACATATACCAAAAACAGCACAGGTCCTAGGACTGACCCCTGTGGAACCCCGCTTGTCACAGGCGCCCACTCTGACACCTCGTCACGTACCATGACTCGTTGTTGCCTCCCTGTCAGGTATTCTCTGATCCATTGCAGTGCCTTTCCTGTTATGTGTGCCTGATCCTCTAGCTTTTGCAGTAACCTCTTGTGAGGAACTGTGTCGAAGGCCTTCTTGCAGTGTGTGTGTGTGTGTGTGTGAGTGTGTCCTCACCTAATTGTACTCACCTAATTGTGGTTGTAGGGGTCGATTCATAGTTCCTGGTCCCTCCTCTTCATTGGTCGCCAATAGGCCCACTCGCTCCACGAGCTTTATCATACCTCTTCTTAAAGCTGTGCATGGTACCTGCCTCCACTACCTCACTTTCCAAACTTTTCCGCTTCCTGACAACTCTACGACTGATGAAGTACTTCCTAACATCCCAGTGACACATTTGAGTTTTCAACTTCCAATAGTGACCCCTTGTTGCTGTGTCCCATCTCTGGAACATTCTGTTTTGCCCACCTTGTCGACTCCTCCCAGTATTTTGATAGTCATAATCATGTCCTCCATGTCTCTCCTGTCCTCCAGTGTCGACAGTTCGAGTTCCCTTAACCTCTTCTCGTAGGATATGCCCCTTAGCTCCGGGACCAGTCTCTAGAAACCTTTGCACTTTGTCTAGTTTCCTGAAGTGCTTGACTAGACACGGGTTCCAAACTAGAGCTGCATACTCCAATATGGGCCTGACGTACACGGTGTATAGGGACCGGAACGATTCCTTACTGAGATGCCGAAATACTAATCTTAGATTAGTTAGTCGTCCATTTGGTTGATGTGCACCTCAGGAGATGTGTTCGGTATTATGCGCACTCCAAGATCCTTTTTCTTGAATGAGGTTTATAATCTTTGGACCCCTAGACTGCATTCTGTCTGTGGTCTTCTTTGCCCTTCCCGGATCTTCATGACTTTGCACTTGGTTGGGTTGAACTCCAGGAGCCAGTTGCTGGACGAGGCCTGCAGCCTGTCCGGATCATTTTGTAGTCTTCATTTGTCCTTCTCCGACTGAATTTTCCTCATTATCTTCACGTCCTCTGCAAACAGGGACACTTCTGAGCATTTCTTCCGTCATGTCGTTCACATACACCAGAAACAGCACTGGTCCTAAAACTGATCCCTGTGAAACCCCACTCTTCTTAGACGCCCACTCTGACACCTCATTACATACCATGACTCGCTGATGCCTTCCCGTCAGGTATTCTCTGATCCATTGCAGTACCCTTCCCACTATACTTGCCTGGTTCTTCAGCTTTTGCACTAATCATATGTGTGGAACTGTGTCAAAAGCCTTCTCACAGTCCACGAAAATGCAGTCTACCCAGCTCCACTTCTCTCTTCCCTTACTGCTGTCACGTTGTTATAGAACTCTAGTAGGTTTGTGACTCAGGATTTCCTATCTCTGATTCTGTGCTAGTTGTCGTTTATAAGCTCATTCCTTTCTAGGTCGTCCACCACTCTTCCGATAATCTTCTCCTTGACTTTGCATACTTTACATGCCAGTGACACTGGTCTGTAGTTTAATGCTACATGTCTGTCTCATTTTTTTTAAATTTGGACTATATTTAATGAGTAGTCGCCCTGTCTCGATAGATGTGTTGAAGATTGTTGTTAGTGGTACACAGAGCGCCTTTGTTCCCTCTCTCAGGATCCATGGAGAGATGTCACCGAGCCCCATCGCTTTTTATATATCTAGTTCTCTTAACACTCTCTTGTGAATGTGTGTGTGTGGGGGGGGGGGTGCACTCGCATGTCAGCCTGAACATATGAAAGAAAACAGCATTTAATAAAGCTGTTAATTTTTATTACTTTCTCAGTGTATAATAAATCCACTGCAAGCTCATCTTGAGCCAAAACACAGGAGCCTAAAACACTTAAATAATTTTCTATTTAGACAAACAAAAAAAGTTTACTTCATTTTAAACCATTTTTTGAAAATATCCATTTAACGATTCTTATGGTAATGAAGTTAGGTCTTTTTACTAATGTTTTTTCTTCATTTGTGTTGGTAGGGTCACCAAGTGGTGATTCCTGCCGAGGAGATACAACGAAAGTCGCCTCGCACCTCCGTCGCTTACTTCGTCCACGCTGATGGCCACATCCCCATAAAGCCCAGGGAATCTTTCACTGAACAGCCTCCCACAGTGCTGGAATACGCTTGCAGCAGGCTGGCTAGGGCTTATACTCACGAATAACGACTTTACGCTTGCAGCAAGCCATCCCAGTAATCATTGCCACTTGAATCATACTGTGAAGGTCGTGTTTATTACCACTTGACCAGTCTCCATCCTTTACTACCATCGTCTTACAAGACTGTGTTCTGAGTAGAGTGTCCAGAATAAATGTGTGAAATTTCTGATTTCGGCGTTGATTATTTTGAGTATAAATCAGCAGTCACTTTATCCAACATCATCGAATCTACTTCCACACCAAGTTTTTTTTTTTTCTAATATTCTTTATGAATAAATGCAACATATTATGTTTTCAAAAATCTGTTTGCAAAAATATTTTTTTTAATTAATAATGTTTTTGGTTCCAGCTCAACACTTAGACAATAAAAAAAATTGTAACTTGACAAATTAAGTATTCCTGAAAAGATACCTTTAAGATGCTGTCTCAGAGTTGTTTTTCTCTTGTTTTTTTCTAAAACTTTTCGATTTTATTTCGTTCATAACTCGAGAACACCTTCAAATTTTCAACACTTTTGTAAGGTAACCGGAACCAATTGTACTTTTTATCAGTTGTAATGTTGATGTTCAGTGTATCCAAAATTGTAGAATCTATTCCAGCATACTGGAATGCCTCGGAAACCCTCTGAGGTGTACTTTGAAACCCCTTGAAACAGGTGCCAAAAAAAAAAAAGACGCCAGGGTATAATATTCACTTGTGAAGCTGCAGATTAGGCTATTTTATGTGTAAAATAGTGAATTTTTTTTGTTAATGGCTGAAGCATCTTAGGGCCAGGATAGTACCTAATATGTTTAGTTTCCATTAAGGTAAATATGATGATGCGATGGAATCCGCGCCATAACTGGAGGATGACTCATCTGAATGGTTTCTCTTTTCACTACTGATGTAATTATTTTTCATCCTTTTTTTTTTGTCTTTTTATCATTCCTTTTTCACAATTTCTGTTGCAATTATCTTCACACCAGCCCTAGATTAGTCAACCCCATCTCTGGCATACATGTCATTTCTGTCATAGAAGAGGTCCCAATTGTCTATAAATATGCTTCTATGTTCTCACAGTGCTTGTCCAGCCAACAGTGTACACTGGTTGCCCTGGATAACCATTCATTTCCAACTCCTCTCCCTTGCAAAATGCCATATATTACAGGGTGCCTTCCCTTCTTTCTAATTACGTCTATCATTGACCATAATCTGTTAATCAGGTCCTCCTACACCTTCCAATTTCGTTGCCTCCAGCACTGAGACAGATAACAGGAATGTTCCTAATGCCACTCATGACACTGTCAAGACAGCTAACAATATACAGTAAAACCTCGGTTGTTGAACGTACTAGTTGTCTAACAAATTGGTTTTCGAACTGATTTGTTCGATTTGGTTTTCATACGTGGTCTTGGTTGTCGACCAAGAACGCTTGGATCACGTGATCACCAGGGTCCATAGCATGGGTCTCAATCAGTGTAGCAACTAATGCATGTGCATGCAGTCTAAAGGGGACAAGACAATACAGATCATGCAGACCATGGGAACGAAAAGAGGGGAGCCGAACCCTCTACAGAGAAGATTTTTTACTGCCAGGAAGGAAAAAAGACTGGTAACAAATGACAGAAATACTACACCAACTGAAAACAACAGATATTAATACCAGCAAACAAAGCCCCTCTAAATTCCAACAATTTAGCTACATTTATCTTTGTCATCAACAAACAAAACGCCTTACATCAAGAAACTGCTCATGGATGCAAATGTGAAGTACACAGACTTTGTGAAAGCCATCGAAAGTGCAACCACTGGGCAATAGTGCACAAAATGCGTGATAAAAGAATAACAGGAAAAGTTGGTAGATGGATCTATAACTTTCTGACAAATAAAACACAAAGAGTAATAGCAAACAGAATAAAGTCTGAGGCAACTATAGTGAAAAGCTCTTTTCCACAAGGTACAGTACTCGCTCTCATCCTGTTCCTTATCCTCATATCAGACATAGAGAAGTAAGCCATAGCTTCGTGTCTTCCTTTGCGGATGACACCCGAACTGCTATGACATTGTTCTCCATCGAAGACACTGAAAGACGCCAAGCGGACATTAACCAAATCTTTAAATGGGCAGTAGAAAACAATATGAAGTTCAATGAGGACAAATTTCAACTACTCAGATATGGAAAACTTGAGGAAATGAAAACTTTATCAGGTTATAAAACAAATCTCAGAAAGAACTTAAAGCATTATTGAAAGTGAAAAAAAAAATACTTCTCTTATGCCAAACCTAAGACGAAAACAACTTCCAGTATTGGACCCCTGCTTAGACGACATTGGACCTACACAGATGACAGCAAAGAAGTGAGTGAGATACTAAAGTCCCAATACGATTCAGGGATTTAGCGAACCGTTAAACAGACAAACTAAATGAGTTTTATGACGACAGAGACCCAAAATTTCGTCATTTCAAGAATCTCTGACATTATCTTAACACCATAAGACTTAAAAAGGGCAATTAATGGCAAGCCCATGCACTCTGCCCCAGACCCGGACTCGTGGAACTCTGTGTTCATCAACAACTGCAAGAAGTCCCTGTCAGGTGCCTTCATCATTCTATGGAGAGGGAGCATGTACACTGGAGTCGTCCCACAGTCACTAAAAAATACAGACATAGTCCCACTCCACAAAGGTGGGAGTAAGGCAATTGCAAAGACCTACAGACCGATAGCGCTAACATATCATATCATAAAAATCTTTGAAAGGATTCTAAGAAGCAAGATCGACAACCACTTAACTACCCAGCAATTACACAACCCAGGGCACCACGGGTTTAGAACAGGTCGATCCTGATTGTCCCAGCTACTGGACCACTATGACAAGAACCTGGATGCATTAGAGGATAAACAAAATGTAGATGTAGTATAAACAGACTTTGCGAAAACCTTCGACAAATGCAACCACGGTGTAATAGCGCACAAAATGTGTGATAAAAGAATAGCAGGAAAAGTTGGTAGATGGATTTATAAGTTAATAATTAGAACACAAAGAGCAATAATAAACAGAGTATAGCCTGAGGTGGCTACAGTTTAAAGCTCTGTTCCACAAGGTACAGCACTCGCTCCCATCCTGTTCCTCATCCTCATATCTGACATAGACAGAGATGTAAACCAAAGCTCTGTGTCTTCCTTTGCGGATGACACCCGAATTACCATGACATTGTCCTCCATCGAACACATTTCCAGACTCCAAATAGACATCAACCAAATCTTTAAATGGGCATCAGAAAGCAATATGAAGTTCAGTGAAATTTCAGCTACTCAGATATGAAAAACTTGAGGAAATTAAAACTTTATTGGGTATTCAACAAATTCTAACCGCTCAGTTGAGCGAAAAACTAATGTGAAGGACCTGGGAGTGATAGCGTCAGTGGATAGCACCTTAAAAGACCACAACAATATATCTACCTCATCTGCTAGAAAAATAATAAGATGGATAATGAGAACCTTCAAAACTAGGGACACCAAGCCCATGATGATTCTCTTCAAACCGCCTGTTCTCTCTAGGCTGGAATACTACTAAAGACTGACTGCCCCCTTGAAGGCAGGCGATATTGCTGATCTGGAGAATTTACAGAGAACCTTAATTAACGGCACACATACGTACGATAAAGCACCCAAATTACTGGGAACGGTTGAAGTCCCTTGATTTGTATTCCCTGGAATGCAAGAAAGAAAGAAACATGATAATATGCGCTTGGAAATTCCTAGAGGGCTTGGTACAAAACTTGCACACGAAAATCACTCCCTATAAAAGCAAAAGACTCGGCAGGAGATGCAACATTTTCCCAATGAAAAGCAGGGCTAGCACGAGTAAGCTAAGAGACAGCACATTAAATGAGGGATATTACCAATAGACCTCTGGCTGTCTTCAAGAAGGCGCTGGACAGGCACCTAAAGTCAGTACTTGACCAGCCAGGCTGTGGTTCGTACGTCAGTTTGCTTGTGGCCAGCAGTAAAGGCCTTGTTGGTCAGACCCTGATCCACCACGAGGCCTGGTCTCAGACCGGACCGCGGGGGCGTTGACTTCCGCGGCCCTCTCCAGGTCTCCTGCCCGCGTTTCCCTGTCATTTGTCCATTACCCTGGACGGGTTTCCTTGTCATTTTCCATGGCCCTGGAACGGTTTGCCTGTCATTTAACATTGCCCTAAATGTTTTCCTATTTAATTTTCCATCGCCCTAGACGGGTTTCCATGTCATATTCCATCGCCCTGGACGGGTTTCACTGTCATTCTGAATAGCCTTGGAAGGTTTTTCCCTATCATTTGCTGTTGTCTTGGGCTGGTTTCTCTCTCACATTCCATCATCCTGGACGAGTTTCCCCATCATATTCATATTACATCGCCCTTAACGGTTTTCCCTGACATATTCCATCGCTCTTTACGGGTTTCCCTGTCATATTACATCGTCTTGGACTTTTTTTTTTCTGTCATTTTACATTGCCCTGGACAGGTTTCACCGTCATATTACATCACCCAGGACCTAGTTTATTGTGCACCTCATATCCATTCTGTGGATGATAGTGGTTAGTTTATTGTGCACCTCATATCCATCCTGTGGATGGCAGTGGCTAGTTTATTGTGCACCTCATATCCATCCTGTGGATGGTAGTGGCTAGTTTATTGTGCACCTCATATCCATCCTGTGGATGGCAGTGGCTAGTTTATTGTGCACCTCATATCCATCCTGTGGATGGTAGTGGCTAGTTTATTGTGCACCTCATATCCATCCTGTGGATGGTAGTGGCTAGTTTATTGTGCACCTCATATCCATCCTGTGGATGGCAGTGGCTAGTTTATTGTGCACCTCATATCCATCCTGTGGATGGTAGTGGCTAGTTTATTGTGCACCTCATATCCATCCTGTGCATGGCAGTGGCTAGTTTATTGCGCACCTCATATCCATTCTGTGGATGGCAGTGGCTAGTTTCTTGTGCACCTCATATACATCCTGTGGATGATAGTGGCTAGTTTATTCTGTACCTCATATCCATCCTGTGGATGGTATGGCAAGTTTATTGTGCACCTCATATCTATCCTGTGGATGGTAGTGGCTAGTTTATTGTGTACCTCATATCCATTGTGTGGATTGTAGTGGCTAGTTTATTGTGTACCTCATATCCATCCTGTGGATGGTAGTGGCTAGTTTATTGTGCACCTCATATCCGTTGTGTGGATGGTAGTGCCTAGTTTATTGTGTAACTCATATCCATCCTGTGGATGGTAGTGGCTAGTTTATTGTGCACTTCATATCCATTGTGTGGATGGTAATGGCTAGTTTATTGTACACCTCATATCAATCCTGTGGATGGTAGTGGCTAGTTTATTGTGCACCTCATATTCATTGTGTGGATGGTAGTGGCTAGTTTTTTGTGTACCTCAAATCCATCCTGTGAAGGGTAGGGGCTAGTTTATTGTGCACCTGATATCTATCCTGTGGATGGTAGTGACTAGTTTATTGTGCACCTCATATCTATGCTGTGGATGGCAGTGGCTAGTTTATTGTGCACCTCATATCCATTCTGTGGATGGTAGTGGCTAGTTTATTGTGCACATCATATCCATTCTGTGGATGGCAGTGGCTAGTTTATTGTGCACCTCATATCCATCCTGTGGATGGTAGTGGCTAGTTTATTGAGCACCTCATATCCATTGTGTGGATGGTAGTGGCTAGTTTATTGCGCACATCATATGCATTGTGTGGATGATAGTGGCTAGTTTATTGTGTACCTCATATCCATCCTGTGGATGGTATGGCTAGTTTATTGTGCACCTCATATCTATCCTGTGGATGGTAGTGACTAGTTTATTGTGCACCTCATATTCAGCCTGTGGACGGTAGTGGCTAGTTTATTGCGTACGTAATATCCATCCTGTGGATGGTAGTGGCTAGTTTATTGTGCACCTCATATCTATCCTGTGGATGGTAGTGGCTAGTTTATTGTGCACCTCATATCCACTCTGTGGATGGTAGTGGCTAGTTTATTGTGCACCTCATATCCATTCTGTGGATGGTATGGCTAGTTTATTCTGCACCTCATATCTATCCTGTGGATTGTAGTGGCTAGTTTATTGTGCACCTCATATCCATTGTGTGGATTGTAGTGGCTAGTTTATTGTGTACCTCATATCCATCCTGTGAATGGTAGTGGCTAGTTTATTGTGCACCTCATATCCATTATGTGGATGGTAGTAGCTAGTTTATTGTGTAACTCATATCCATCCTGTGCATGGTAGTGGCTAGTTTATAGTGCACCTCATATCCATTGTGTGGATGGTAGTGGCTAGTTTATTGTGCACCTCATATCCATCCTGTGGATGGCAGTGGCTAGTTTATTGCGCTCTTCATATCCATTCTGTGGATGGCAGTGGCTAGTTTCTTGTGCACCTCATATACATCCTGTGGATGGCAGTGGCTAGTTTATTGCGCACCTCATATCCATTCTGTGGATGGCAGTGGCTAGTTTCTTGTGCACCTCATATACATCCTGTGGATGATAGTGGCTAGTTTATTCTGTACCTCATATCCATCCTGTGGATGGTATGGCAAGTTTATTGTGCACCTCATATCTATCCTGTGGATGGTAGTGGCTAGTTTATTGTGTACCTCATGTCCATTGTGTGGATTGTAGGGGCTAGTTTATTGTGTACCTCATATCCATCCTGTGGATGGTAGTGGCTAGTTTATTGTGCACCTCATATCCGTTGTGTGGATGGTAGTGGCTAGTTTATTGTGTAACTCATATCCATCCTGTGGATGGTAGTGGCTAGTTTATTGTGCACCTCATATCCATTGTGTGGATGGTAATGGCTAGTTTATTGTACACCTCATATCAATCCTGTGGATGGTAGTGGCTAGTTTATTGTGCACCTCATATTCATTGTGTGGATGGTAGTGGCTAGTTTTTTGTGTACCTCAAATCCATCCTGTGAAGGGTAGGGGCTAGTTTATTGTGCACCTGATATCTATCCTGTGGATGGTAGTGACTAGTTTATTGTGCACCTCATATCTATGCTGTGGATGGCAGTGGCTAGTTTATTGTGCACCTCATATCCTTTCTGTGGATGGTAGTGGCTAGTTTATTGTGCACCTCATATCCATTCTGTGGATGGCAGTGGCTAGTTTATTGTGCACCTCATATCCATCCTGTGGATGGTAGTGGCTAGTTTATTGAGCACCTCATATCCATTGTGTGGATGGTAGTGGCTAGTTTATTGCGCACATCATATGCATTGTGTGGATGATAGTGGCTAGTTTATTGTGTACCTCATATCCATCCTGTGGATGGTATGGCTAGTTTATTGTGCACCTCATATCTATCCTGTGGATGGTAGTGACTAGTTTATTGTGCACCTCATATTCAGCCTGTGGACGGTAGTGGCTAGTTTATTGCGTACGTAATATCCATCCTGTGGATGGTAGTGGCTAGTTTATTGTGCACCTCATATCTATCCTGTGGATGGTAGTGGCTAGTTTATTGTGCACCTCATATCCACTCTGTGGATGGTAGTGGCTAGTTTATTGTGCACCTCATATCCATTCTGTGGATGGTATGGCTAGTTTATTCTGCACCTCATATCTATCCTGTGGATTGTAGTGGCTAGTTTATTGTGCACCTCATATCCATTGTGTGGATTGTAGTGGCTAGTTTATTGTGTACCTCATATCCATCCTGTGAATGGTAGTGGCTAGTTTATTGTGCACCTCATATCCATTATGTGGATGGTAGTAGCTAGTTTATTGTGTAACTCATATCCATCCTGTGCATGGTAGTGGCTAGTTTATAGTGCACCTCATATCCATTGTGTGGATGGTAGTGGCTAGTTTATTGTGCACCTCATATCCATCCTGTGGATGGCAGTGGCTAGTTTATTGCGCTCTTCATATCCATTCTGTGGATGGCAGTGGCTAGTTTCTTGTGCACCTCATATACATCCTGTGGATGGCAGTGGCTAGTTTATTGCGCACCTCATATCCATTCTGTGGATGGCAGTGGCTAGTTTCTTGTGCACCTCATATACATCCTGTGGATGATAGTGGCTAGTTTATTCTGTACCTCATATCCATCCTGTGGATGGTATGGCAAGTTTATTGTGCACCTCATATCTATCCTGTGGATGGTAGTGGCTAGTTTATTGTGTACCTCATGTCCATTGTGTGGATTGTAGGGGCTAGTTTATTGTGTACCTCATATCCATCCTGTGGATGGTAGTGGCTAGTTTATTGTGCACCTCATATCCGTTGTGTGCATGGTAGTGGCTAGTTTATTGTGTAACTCATATCCATCATGTGGATGGTAGTGTCTAGTTTATTGTGCACCTCATATCCTTTGTGTGGATTGTAGTGGCTAGTTTATTGTATACCTCATATCAATCCTGTGGAAGGTAGTGGCTAGTTTATTGTGCACCTCATATTCACTGTGTGGATGGTAGTGGCTAGTTTTTTGTGTACCTCATATCCATCCTGTGAAGGGTAGGGGCTAGTTTATTGTGCACCTGATATCTATCCTGTGGATGGTAGTGACTAGTTTATTGTGCACCTCATATCTATGCTGTGGATGGCAGTGGCTAGTTTATTGTGCACCTCATACCCATTCTGTGGATGGCAGTGGCTAGTTTATTGTGCACCTCATATCCATTCTGTGGATGGCAGTGGTTCGTTTATTGTGCTCCTCATATCCATTCTGTGGATGGTAGTGGCTAGTTTATTGTGCACCTAATATCCATTCTGTGGATGGCAGTGGCTAGTTTATTGTGCTCCTCATATCCATCCTGTGGATGGTAGTGGCTAGTTTATTGAGCACCTCATATCCATTGTGTGGATGGTAGTGCCTAGTTTATTGCGCACCTCATATGCATTGTGTGGATGATAGTGGCTAGTTTATTGTGTACCTCATATCCATCCTGTGGATGGTATAGCTAGTTTATTGTGCACCTCATATCTATCCTGTGGATGGTAGTGGCTAGTTTATTGTGCACCTCATATTCAGCCTGTGGACGGTAGTGGATAGTTTATTGTGCACCTCATATCCATCCTGTGGATGGTAGTGGCTAGTTTATTGTGCACCTCATATCTATCCTGTGGATGGTAGTGGCTAGTTTATTGTGCACCTCATATCCATTCTGTGGATGGTAGTGGCTAGTTTATTGTGCACCTCATATCTATTCTGTGGATGGTATGGCTAGTTTATTCTGCACCTCATATCTATCCTGTGGATTGTAGTGGCTAGTTTATTGTGCACCTCATATCCATTGTGTGGATTGTAGTGGCTAGTTTATTGTGTACCTCATATCCATCTTGTGAATGGTAGTGGCTAGTTTATTGTGCACCTCATATCCATTATGTGGATGGTAGTAGTTAGTTTATTGTGTAACTCATATACATCCTGTGCATTGTAGTGGCTAGTTTATTGTGCACCTCATATCCATTGTGTGGATGGTAGTGGCTAGTTTATTGTGTACCTCATATCAGTCCTGTGGATGGTAGTGGCTAGTTGATTGTGCACCTCATATTCATTGTGAGGATGGTAGTGGCTAGTTTATTGTGTACCTCATATCCATCCTGTGGATGGTAGTGGCTAGTTTACTGTGCACCTCACATCCATCCTGTGGATGGTAGTGACTAGTTTATTGTGCACCTCGTATCCATTGTGTGGATGGTAGTGGCTAGTTTATTGTGTGCCTCATATCAATCCTGTGGATGAAAGTGGCTAGTTTATTGTGCACCTCATATTCATTGTGTGGATGGTAGTGGCTAGTTTATTGTGTACATCATATCCATCCTGTGGGTGGTAGTGGCTAGTTTATTGTGCACCTCATATCCATCCTGTGGATGGTAGTGGCTAGTTTATTGTGCACCTAATATCCATCCTGTGGATGGTAGTGGCTAGTTTATTGTGCACCTCATATCTATTTTGTGGATGGTAGTGGCTAGTTTATTGTGTACCTCATATCTATTTTGTGGATGGTAGTGGCTAGTTTATTGTGCACCTCATATCTATTTTGTGGATGGTAGTGGCTAGTTTATTGTGCACCTCATATCTATTTTGTGGATGGTAGTGGCTAGTTTATTGTGCACCTCATATCTATTTTGTGGATGGTAGTGGCTAGTTTATTGTGTACCTCACATCTATTTTGTGGATGGTAGTGGCTAGTTTATTGTGTACCTCATATCTATTTTGTGGATGGTAGTGGCTAGTTTATTGTGCACCTCATATCTATTTTGTGGATGGTAGTGGCTAGTTTATTGTGCACCTAATATCCATCCTGTGGATGGTAGTGGCTAGTTTATTGTGTACCTCATATCCATCCTGTGGATGGTAGTGGCTAGTTTATTGTGTACCTCATATCCATCCTGTGGATGGTAGTGGCTAGTTTATTGTGCACCTCATATCCATCCTGTGGATGGTAGGAGCTAGTTTATTGTGAACCCCATATCCATCCTGTGTGTAGACAGCCTGTACTGTCAGAGCACACAGCCTAGCCGTCTGCTCTGACTAGTTCATATTTCGCGGCATTCAGTGCTGCCCTCTGTAGGCCTACCTAGGTCGGTGGGACGCACAGTCCACCCTCTCTCACTCCCGCCTCGACCGACTTGACGTACACAAGTACTCCCCCTCCACGGACTGGCTTGCGGTCACTTCCTCACACTGCCCGTTGTGTACTCACTCCTACCCGATTAAAGCCAATCTAGTCCACGGCCGTATCATTGCTACCTACGCTACCTTCATCGGCACTAAACCGCTGTTCAGCAGCAAGAACAGCAATAACAGTGGTGACAGCGGAGTCAGCGGCATTGTGAGCCTCTTCAGGGTGGAGGGGACCGGTCGACACCAGTCAACGTCATCCGTCGTCATCCAACGCACCTGCTAGCCTAAAGAGTTATCTGCTACTCCCAGCGTCTTGACGGGACCTGAGATAGATCTTCGTCCTGGATTTTTCCCACAAAATCTGGACATAGGCGTCACGGTGTCATCTCCAGCCTTAGCAGTCACGTGTTCACCTCATCACCCTCTCTACTGCCCTTCAACACTCTCCAGCACCATTCTCCTGCCTCCTACAGCGTCCCTACGCCCTTCTCAGCTACAAGAAGTAGAGGTGAGGTCGTTTAGGGTGTTGGCTTCGTGTGGCTCCACGAGTGACCACGAGGCAGCTCTGGGGTTGGTTTATACCCTAATCAGCGTGTAAACACACCAGCCCTCTATACAGCCTTATCTGCTATGCAAAGACGTCCTTCTCGCCGTCCATGTGTGTTGTGTTCTTCCCAGTTTCCTCCAAGAAGTTCTACCTGGCTTAGCCACGTGGGAACCCAGTTGGCTTAGCCCCTAAGCCAGCAAAGTTCAGCGTCTACAGCAGCTCGTGACTCATCATAGTGTCTACAACTACTCAGCGCCTACGTATCTCCAGCCAGTGCAGTTTTTTTTTTTGTGTTGCCCAGTTTAAATTTTTTTTTTCCCTTTCCCTTGTTGTTTTATTCCCAGTTCATCACCAGTTCTGTTTTCCCCAGTGATTTGTTACAGTAAAACTTACTCGTCCCAGTTCAAAGTTTCACTTAAGCTTGTTTTTAGCACGTTCGAGTAGTGCAGTAAATGTTTTGTTCTCCGTGTGCTGAAGCCGCAGTCAGTCAGCGCGCCCAGACACGCTTGCCAGTGTAAACAACCAACACCAGCTGTGGTTCACGCCGGGTACCCACGTCTAATATCTTATACCTCCACAGAGTAACCCCGGTCTTTCCTGTTCTTCCCAAGTCCTTTCTGATAAGTTTTTCTACGACATTGAAGCCCCATAGCAGTATACAAATACTACGAGGCGTGTAGTGTTACTAGAGCGTCACTGAAAGTTCCAGGACCTGCCGTACCTTCGTCCATCTGCACTCAAAGTTAAGTAAACAGTGACTTACCTAGCATTTCCTAATATTTTGTGACATTATTTAACTGTCCTGCACCAATACAGTTACAGTTACTGAAGCCATACTTCAGTAAATTGTTCAGTGTCATCAGTGCACAGTTTTGCCACTTACCTACAGCTTAAATTTTGTAAATTTATTTTTGCACTCCTACATTTTAAATTCCAGTATTTTATTCTGCTTCTTGCACCTCAGTTATTGATTTAAATTGTTCAGTGTTAACCATTTATACAATTTACCTCTCACATACAGTTTTCATGTAATTCCTGTGTGCTGTTATTTTGTTAGTTGCACCTGCAAGTTAGCCACAGATTGTTGACACCCCTGCACTGTTTTGTTTGTTAGTGTTTTTCCTTTTAATAAGTGTAATCTTCAAGTACTTAAGTATTAGTATATTCTACCTGCAGTGATACAATCTGTGCCTAGCCCATTAAATTTTTTTTTTCTGTTCCCCCATTTATTTGCTCTACATATATTCTATGTTTTATCAGTGAATATTCACCTATGTGCATTGCATTTTGCTATTTTATATACCCAAGTCATTGAGTGTATTTTTGGGAACCTGCTTATTTACCATTAATTACCAAAATTCCTTGTGAAGTTAATTAGTTTTGACCTTGAGATTGTGCAAATTTTTTTCTTTTTGCCAGTGTACACCCTGCTAACACCAGTTAACCTTTGCCATATTCTTGAATTTAATAATTTGCATTTTTATTAATTTTATTTTGTGTGCAATATAGCAATTCTGGACAGTGTATTTTTTTTTTCTGTGAGTTTTGGCACTATTCCATACTCTGATATCTTTTTTGTGCCAACTTCCCTTGTGCAAGTGAATTACCCCTTTCTTTTTGCATTTCAATTTGCAACTGCTAGCACCCGCAATCTTTTTAAACTGTGCTTGCAGCACAGTTTAGTGTTGTGTAGTACCTGATTTATTTTAATTTTGTGCAATTTTTGCTACCAGTGTTTACAGTTCAACTCCTTTTCATAAATTTTGTTGCCAGATTCCTGGTGAAATTATTGACTATCCTTAGCTTCATTTTGTGCATTTCCCTGTAGTACATTCACTTGCATACATCTCTTATTTTGTGTTCAGAGTGCACCACTATTTCCCTTTTTGTTGTTTTGCTCAAATTATTTCTATCACTAAGCAGTTTACCTAGTACTGTGGTGCTGAGTTCTCTTTGACTCTGTTTTGAATTGTAGCCAGTGCATACCATTTCTTGCTCTGACCTGTTTACCATCTTCGTGACCTACTTGCATTTCAACAATTGACGTCATGACTAAGACACGCAGTGGCCATGCCGTTAGTCCAGATCCTGTTGGTGCCAGCAATGGTGCCGCAGCCAGCGTGAACACGCGGCAGGGCATCGAAGCCCCAGCGACAGTTGGTCAACTTGTGGCTCAAGCCTCGACCACCAGTGGGCCGGCTCATCGTCAATACCTGACCCTTATTTTTGACGGTCGTGCAAATAGTTTAGAGCCATGGCTGCAGTCAGTCGAGGCGACTGTTCAGGCTCTATTTGATAGCCCAACGGATACACAGTACATTTGTGCTGCTGTTGCAGCAGTGGATCTCACCCAGGGTGATATAGGTGCCTTTGTGCAGCTCAAGCGCGTTTGTAAGATTCAGTCTTGGGGTGAACTTAAGGAGGAATTTAGGCGTTATTTTCGGCGTAGTCGCCAACGCCTTTACATTGACATCGTTACCAGCGTCTTGGCCGAATGTCAATACCGGCACGAAAGCCCCCTGGCTTGCGTTTGCCGTTTCGAGCAAGCCGCCACGGACTTTACTGAAGCCGTCAACTCCACTAAGTGGGCGGATGGTGATGGCCGTATTGCTATTAAAGACATCATCCCCATGCTGGCTGTTGGCATCATGCGGAGGGATTCCGCCCCTAACCTCTGGGCTGCCATTGATGCGCTAGGACTCGGCCCTCAGCACGACGTCCTGGGTGCATATGACGCCATCGACTCGCTCAAGCCGCCTTCCGAGCAAGGCAAGGTTTGCCGCTTTGCGGATGATCCCCTACCCATCCTTCCAGCGCCGTCCACAGTGACCCCGCAGTCGCAGCCGGAAGTCACTTTTGCTGCTGCTGTCAGACAGCCAGCCCACAAAGTTTCTAACCCCAGTCCCACGAATACGCACCTAAGTAAAAATAGCGACCACAGTAACAACAGTCGGTCTTATACAAAAAGGCAGTCATCGACTTCCTGGATCAGGGCGAAACGTCGCCAGCAGACACCACCCCCAACCTCACCCGCTAAGCGTGTAGTGACTTGTTTCAACTGTGGCAAACGTGGGCACTACCGATCTGAGTGTTACAAACTTAAGTCCCCGCAAAGTAACCGTCACAGTCCCCACGCTCAGTATCAAGGTAACCGTCACCGTCCCCATGCCCAGTCTCGCGAGGGAATCTGTGTTTACCACAATACTTCCAGTCATACCTCCCATGAGTGTAACAAGCTGCGAAGTATGCTGACAGCTGAGTGGAGCAAGCAGTCGTCGCGCAATGCACATGCTTGTAGAAGCCCTTCCACTAGTTCGGGGGAAGAGGCGCGTCCGCAAAACCAGCGAAAGACGTAGTAACCCTGTCGGAGTTGCTGTATTCCGTCCCTGTCCGCAATGCATTCGCCGCCCTGGGCAGTGATATGCTTGCCGACAGTGAGGAAACCGAGTGTCTTGACGTTGTTGCTGAGACTCGTACCGTACCTTCCAGGTCGAGCC
Source organism: Cherax quadricarinatus (assembly GCF_038502225.1). Taxonomy (NCBI): domain Eukaryota; kingdom Metazoa; phylum Arthropoda; class Malacostraca; order Decapoda; family Parastacidae; genus Cherax; species Cherax quadricarinatus. The sequence continues at coordinate 65,654 of NW_027195590.1, forward strand.
TCGTCAACAAGTGTCGAGCCTCGAGCAGCTGTGACTCCGGGGACCTCGTCGGCCTGTCATGCCTTCATGTTCGGTATGACAACCCATGTGGACCGCTCATCGAGTCCACTGTCCACAATAAGCCTGTTCAGCTTTTCCTAGACACAGGTTCGGTGGTTAACATTGTCCGCTCCACCTTTTTCCGAGACATTGGCCTTCACGCGGCCATGTTGACAGAGCCGTCTGCCATTCAGACCTTGAGAGGAGTCTCAGGTAAACCGCTGACGGTTCGCGGTCGCACAACGCTAGAATTTGTGGTCCAGGGTCACAAGCTGTCCGCAAAATTCTTAGTCGTAGATGGTATTGTTTTCCATGGTGACCTGCTCATAGGGTTCAAAACCATGGCAGATCTTAGGATCCGTTTAGATCCAGCTGAGTGGAAAGCGGAATTCAACGGAGTGGATGTGCCCTTCTGGGGCGTGCGCTTAGGATCCACTACGTGCTACTCTGTCTCAGAGTATGCACAGTGCCTAGAATCGTTGGAAACCGGTGGTTTCCATAGCACATTCTCCCCGGGGTTGGTCTCTCGTCCTGATCGACCTCGTAGTAGAGCTCGTTGCCCATCACCTCCTGGCCATCAGCGCATAGTTACCAGTGAAACCCAGTCTGGGGACGCCCAGTCTAACCTTCACTCTAACTCTGACGCTGTTGTAGAGACCAGCAGTTGTCAAGCCGCAGTATCCCTGTCGGCAGGCGACTGTCTGACTCGTGTCATGGCATCAGCGAGCAGAGTTACTGCTTGTACAAAGTATGACGTCACTTTGTCAGCTAACTCGCTCACTCCTGTTACGGTGTACGTGAGCAGAGCTTTTGAAGGAGACCATGTGCTGGTTGACAACGACACATGCCGAGTCAAGGGCCTCTCCCTTGAACCATCCTTGCACACAGTGCAACGTGGTAAGTTGCAAGTCCTTGTTGTCAACATGCATAGTCGAGAATTTCCCCTGCGGAAGAATACCTCACTTGTCGACCTTGTCAGATTCCCTCTCCCGGTGAGAGTGGAGGGTGAAGCCCCAGCTGACTTCCTTGTGAGTGCAGTTCTCCCAGGCGAGTCTGCTGCTGACTCTTCCAACACCCGGCCAGTGCAGGAAGATGATCTAGCTTTGACAGACTATCCTGAAGAGGTCCCAAAACTTCTCCAGGTTCTCAATCGTGCACGTCCTGCAGTTGCACTAGATGGTGAGTCAATGGGTTTGACCCCACTGATCTCTCACCGTATTCCGCTTGACAAAGGTACTAAACCCATTTATGTACCTGCGTATCGCCTGCCACATGCGCAAAGAGTCTTCGCCGAAGAACTCATTACACGGATGCTCCGTGATGGAGTTATTGAGGAGTCCACTTCCCCGTGGAATGCTCCCCTTATTCTGGTTCCCAAGAAAGACGGAACCTGGCGCCCTGTTATCGATTACAGGAAACTAAATGCATGTACCATCCCAGACCGTTTTCCATTGCCAGTTCTGAACGACCTGTTGCAGAACATCGGCGATAATAAGGTCTTTTCAACTCTTGATCTTCTTCAAGGGTTCTGGCAGATCCCCCTCGATGATGAGAGTAGAGAGTTGACAGCTTTCTCTACTCCAACTGGTCATTACCAGTTCAGGAGGATGCCCTTCGGCTTGCGCGGAAGCCCAATCACGTTTAGTCGTTTGATGACGACAATTTTCCGTACCCTCCTAGGTGGCACGCTCATGGTCTACCTGGATGATCTCATAGTCATGTTGCAAGATGTCCCGTCACATCTTGAGAAACTTGACAGGGTATTGGACAGGCTAGCTCAGGCAAATCTTAAGGTAAAGCTCTCCAAATGTCATTTCCTCCGGAAGGAAATAAAATTTCTGGGTCACGTAGTAACTCAGAATGGCATAAAGACGGACGAGTCTAAAATCTCGGCCGTGCAGAAATTCCCCAGACCCATGACGGCGGATGCAGTCCGGTCCTTCATAGGCCTGGCGGGTTTCTACCGCACCTTTATCGCAGGTTTCTCCACCATTGCTGCACCCCTGACACGCTTACTCAAGAAGGATGCCCCTTTTGAGTGGACGTGCGATCAGGAACGAGCTTTTGTCATTCTTAAGAACAAGTTAACATCAGCCCCAACCCTTAGATTCCCTGATTTCACCAAGGCATTTACCTTGACGACTGATGCCAGCAAAGTTGGCATCGGTGCAGTCTTGTCACAGGAATCTAATGGTAAGCAACAGCCTATTGCCTATGCTAGCCATGTTCTTACTAAAGCGGAAGTCAATTATTCAGTGACAGAGCTAGAAGCTTTAGCCATTGTATGGGCCCTGAGTCATTTTCGGGATATCATCTATCATTATCCTATCAAGATTTATACAGATCATTTACCCTTATTGGCCCTTTTTGCAAATAAGAACCTCTCGGGAAAGCATGCTCGGTGGTCGCTCACGTTCAGTGACTACAACCCTGAAATTTGCTATGTCCCAGGTAAGCAAAATGTTGTAGCTGATGCCCTGTCGAGACATATAGCATTCGTGAGTGTCGGCAATTCGTTCTCTGTTGAGGGTCTCGAGAGAGCCCAACGACAGGACCCTGTGTGGTCTCCAGTCCTTCGTTTCCTTACCAAGGAGGACGTTGACTTACAGGTCAAGTCTCCCGTTCCACTGAAGGATTTAGTGGTCAACCAAGGAGTACTGTGCCGTGTTGCACAGCTGGTGGACCCCGGCAGAACCGTATACCAACTGGTGATACCAGAGTCCATGATACCAGCTACTCTTAGGTTGATCCACAATGTCCCAGGTGTAGCGCACCCCGGGAAGGACCGCAGTATCAAACAGGCACGAATGAAATATTTCTGGCCTAAGATGGCATCGGACATTGCCAAGCATGTACACCAGTGTGTTGTCTGCCTACAGCACAAGGGTACCATTACAGGTCCTAACCCCATTCTAAAGTATCCCATTACAAAGGAGCCCTGGGAGAGAACTTCTGTCGACCTGTTGACGAACTTCTCGACCTCGGAGAAGGGAAATAAGCACCTGCTTGTAATGGTAGATAACTTGACACGGTACAGTGAATTAGTACCCATCCCTGATAAAACCGCGGAAACGGTCGCTAGTGCTTTCCGTGAGCATGTTGTTCTTCGTCATACTTGCCCACGTGTCCTTCTGTCAGACAATGGGTCTGAGTTTATAAATGGCATAATGCAGGATCTTTGCTCCAGATTCAACATTCATCAAGCGCCAGTAGCTCCACGCCACCCTGCGAGTAATGGTCTTGCTGAACGTACAAATCGCAAAGTCCTGGAGGTGCTCAGAGTAACCGTTAACCCAAGTTGTACTACATGGGATGAGGCTATCCCAGATGTTCAGTGTACATTAAACTCCTCCCTCAACAGCTCGATCGGTGAGACACCTCATTTTGCTTTGTATGGCTATGACAAGCGCTTACCATATGAAATTCTGTTTACTCCACCTAGACCTACTTACGATACTGATAACCCCAGTGTAGTAAAGATGAGGACAATGCAGCTTGTCTTCCAGCGGGTACGAGAGAACCTTATGAAAGCTACTGATAGGTTCACGTCTGAGCGCAATGCCCGCGCCAAGGAAAGCAAAGTGGAACCAGGTTGCAAAGTTATGTTGCTCAACCCAGTGCAGACCCCAGGTATGCACAAACTTGTCCCAAAGTTTGTGGGTCCTTACCGTGTCCTACGACAGCTCCGTGGCAATAAGTTCGAGGTGAGGGAGATTGCTACGGGAACTATCAAGGAAGCCCACCTTGATCACATGAAGTATGTGGACCATATGCAGGCCGAAGTAGAGCTGGAGGCGCGTGCGTTGCAACGCCACGATCAGACTAATGTTAGGGACAAACCGTCTATCCCTTCTCCCACTACTACTGGTACGGAAGACGGCCCAGTAAGGCTCCATACTTATGGCCTGCGACCCAGGACAACAGTACATTTCTGTGACATTGACGTACCTACTGACTTGTCCGACTCCTACGCTAGTTATGCTAATTGTTTGCTTGCAGAAATGGGTATAAATGCACACACATTGTATAGCTAGTCGATAATAGAGTCAGGGTGGACAACATCATGTAATTATGTAAATACTTTTAGAAGGGTACCCAGAGTGTAATGAATTCCATGGATATAGTATTATTGTACGTATGTGCATCAGTGTTTTATAACTAAAGTAAAAAAAAGCCTGTATTACGGTCAGGGCAGTGCTGCCCTCTGAGTTACATGTCACACCTTAGGAAATGCTACTGTCAGTCATTGTTTGCAGATGTGAGCGTGCAATAACGTTAGTAGACGAGTGGTCAACTGATGTTCAGCCCTGCGGACAACCTGTATATAGAAGATTTTAGTTCCAGTGCTGACGTCTCCGGGCTCTCTACTCGATGAAACAGCGCGGGCAAACCAGTTTTCTCTTCCCCTGGATGGGAGAGTTTTTTTTTTGCCTGTTGCATTTTTTTTGTCCATTTTTTATTTACTAGTGAGCGAAAGCCAGTCCCTCTCTGGGGTAGCTAGTGTAATTCCTTTATACCTATGGGCCCACCAGTATTGTCGCGTCGGGACGACGCGAGGTGCGTGGCCGAGCAAATGTAGACAGCCTGTACTGTCAGAGCACACAGCCTAGCCGTCTGCTCTGACTAGTTCATATTTCGCGGCATTCAGTGCTGCCCTCTGTAGGCCTACCTAGGTCAGTGGGACGCACAGTCCACCCTCTCTCACTCCCGCCTCGACCGACTTGACGTACACAAGTACTCCCCCTCCACGGACTGGCTTGCGGTCACTTCCTCACACTGCCCGTTGTGTACTCACTCCTACCCGATTAAAGCCAATCTAGTCCACGGCCGTATCATTGCTACCTACGCTACCTTCATCGGCACTAAACCGCTGTTCAGCAGCAAGCGATGAAAGAGCATATGGATACACAATAGACGTAGGAAATAGGCTCAAAATGGGTTAACAGGGGTTTCACTGAGAGAGCACCAAAATATGCAGAAAATTAAAATATCCGAGCAGCATCACGCGAAAAGTTAAATTTCATTAAAATTACATGTTCAACTAACGTGTAATTTTATTGTGCAACGTTTTGCTCTGCAGAGTTTTGTAAGTTTGTTACAAACAATATAGTGATACAGAGTCAACATATATTAAAAATTATTAGTACTGAAGAACCTTAACTGGCCCATGATAAACATTGTAGTAGTAGCAGTATTAGTAGTGTGTGTGTGTGTGTGTGTGTGTGTGTGTACTCATCTACTTGTACTCACCTATTTGTGCTTGCAGGAGTCGAGTTGCAGCTCCTGGTCCCGCTTCTTCTCTAGTCGTTACTGGGTCCATTCCCTTCCTACTCCATGAGCTTTATCGTATCTCTTCTTTCTCTTCTGCCTCCACTACGTCACTCTCCAGATTGTTTCAATTCCTGACAACTCTGTGGCTGAAAATATATTTCCTAACATCCCTGTGGCTCATTTGAGTCTTTAGCTGGAACATCCTGCCTCTGTCCACCTTTTCGATTGTTCTTAGTATTTTATTTGTCGATATAATGTCCCTCCCCCTCCCAGTCCCTCCTGTCCTCCAGTGTCGTCACGTCGATTTCCCTTAACCTTTCCTCGTAGGACATACAGCTTAACTCCGGGGACTAGTCTCGTTGCAAACCTTTGCACTTTCTCTTATTTCCTGACGAGCTTGGTCAAGTGCGGGTTCCATACTGGTACTGCATACTCCAATTATTCACATATATGTGAGTGCTCTGTGGTCAGTATTCACATATATGTGAGTTCTCTGTGGTCAGTATTCACATATATGTGAGTGCTCTGTGGTCAGTATTCGCTCTGTGGTCAGTATTCACATATATGTGAGTGCTCTGTGGTCAGTATTCACATATATGTGAGTGCTCTGTGGTCAGTATTCAGTGCTCTATGGTCAGTATTCACATACATGTGAGTGCTCTGTGGTCAGTATTCACATACATGTGAGTGCTCTGTGGTCAGTATTCACATATATGTGAGTGCTCTGTGGTCAGTATTCACATATATGTGAGTGCTCTGTGGTCAGTATTCACATATATGTGAGTGCTCTGTGGTCAGTATTCACATATATGTGAGTGCTCTGTGGTCAGTATTCACATATATGTGAGTGCTCTGTGGTCAGTATTCACATACATGTGAGTGCTCTGTGGTCAGTATTCACATATATGTGAGTTCTCTGTGGTCAGTATTCACATATATGTGAGTGCTCTGTGGTCAGTATTCACATATATGTGAGTGCTCTGTGGTCAGTATTCACATATATGTGAGTGCTCTGTGGTCAGTATTCACATATATGTGAGCTCTGCAGTATTCACTGTGGTCAGTATTCACATATATGTGAGTGGTCAGTATTCACATATATGTGAGTGTTCTGTCAGTATTCACATATATGTGAGTGCCCTGTGGTCAGTAGTCACATATATGTGAGTGCTCTGTGGTCAGTATTCACATATATGTATATGTGATGTGTGCTCTGTGGTCAGTATTCACATATCTGAGAGTGCTCTGTGGTCAGTATTCACATATCTGTGAGTGCTCTGTGGTCAGTATTCACATATATGAGTGCTCTGTGGTCAGTATTCACATATATGTGAGTGCTCTGTGGTCAGTATTCACATATATGTGAGTGCTCTGTGGTCAGTATTCACATATATGTGAGTGCTCTGTGGTCAGTATTCACATATATGTGAGTGCTCTGTGGTCAGTATTCACATATATGTGAGTGCTCTGTGGTCAGTCACATATATGTGAGTGCTCTGTGGTCAGTATTCACATATATGTGAGTGCTCTGTGTGGTCAGTGCTCTGTGGTAAGTATTCACATATATGTGAGTGCTCTGTGGTCAGTATTCACATATATGTGAGTGCTCTGTGGTCAGTATTCACATATATGTGAGTGCTCTGTGGTCAGTATTCACATATATGTGAGTGCTCTGTGGTCAGTCATATATGTGAGTGCTCTGTGGTCAGTATTCACATATATGTGAGTGCTCTGTGGTCAGTATTCACATATATGTGAGTGCTCTGTGGTCAGTATTCACATACATGTGAGTTCTCTGTGGTCAGTATTCACATGCATGTGAGTTCTCTGTGGACAGTATTCACCTACATGTGAGTTCTCTGTGGACAGTATTCACATATATGTAATAATGAAAAAAACAGAGGATGCATTTATGTTTATCTATATCACAGAAAGAGAAGTTGTTGGAAAAACTGTAGAGTGTTGTAAGTGTGAAGCATCTGACTCAGCAGTGTTGCAGCAACCACTATCTACCATCTGACTCAGCAGTGTTGCAGCAACCACTATCTACCATCTGACTCAGCAGTGTTGCAGCAACCACTATCTACCACCTGACTCAGCAGTGTTGCAGCAACCACTATCTACCATCTGACTCAGCAGTGTTGCAGCAACCACTATCTACCATCTGACTCAGCAGTGTTGCAGCAACCACTATCTACCATCTGACTCAGCAGTGTTGCAGCAACCACTATCTACCATCTGACTCAGCAGTATTGCAGCAACCACTATCTATCACCTGACTCAGCAGTGTTGCAGCAACCACTATCTACCATCTGACTCAGCAGTGTTGCAGCAACCACTATCTACCATCTGACTCAGCAGTATTGCAGCAACCACTATCTATCACCTGACTCAGCAGTGTTGCAGCAACCACTATCTACCATCTGACTCAGCAGTATTGCAGCAACCACTATCTATCACCTGACTCAGCAGTGTTGCAGCAACCACTATCTACCATCTGACTCAGCAGTGTTGCAGCAACCACTATCTACCATCTGACTCAGCAGTGTTGCAGCAACCACTATCTACCACCTGACTCAGCAGTGTTGCAGCAACCACTATCTACCACCTGACTCAGCAGTGTTGCAGCAACCACTATCTACCACCTGACTCAGCAGTGTTGCAGCAACCACTATCTACCATCTGACTCAGCAGTGTTGCAGCAACCACTATCTACCACCTGACTCAGCAGTGTTGCAGCAACCACTATCTACCACCTGACTCAGCAGTGTTGCAGCAACCACTATCTACCACCTGACTCAGCAGTGTTGCAGCAACCACTATCTACCATCTGACTCAGCAGTGTTGCAGCAACCACTATCTACCACCTGACTCAGCAGTGTTGCAGCAACCACTATCTACCACCTGACTCAGCAGTGTTGCAGCAACCACTATCTACCACCTGACTCAGCAGTGTTGCAGCAACCACTATCTACCACCTGACTCAGCAGTGTTGCAGCAACCACTATCTACCACCTGACTCAGCAGTGTTGCAGCAACCACTATCTACCACCTGACTCAGCAGTGTTGCAGCAACCATTATCTACCACCTGACTCAGTTGTGTTGCAGCAACCACTATCTACCACCTGACTCAGCAGTGTTGCAGCAACCGCTATCTACCACCTGATTCAGCAGTGTTGCAGCAACCACTATCTACCACCTGATTCAGCAGTGTTGCAGCAACCACTATCTACCACCTGACTCAGCAGTGTTGCAGCAACCACTATCTACCACCTAACTCAGCAGTGTTGCAGCAACCACTATCTACCACCTGACACAGCGGTGTTTCAGCAACCACTCTCTACCACCTGAGTCAGCAGTGCTTCAGCAACCACTATCTACCACATGACTCAGCAGTGTTGCAGCAACCACTATCTACTACCTGACTCAGCAGTGTTGCAGCAACCATTATCTACCACCTGACTCAGTTGTGTTGCAGCAACCACTATCTACCACCTGACTCAGCAGTGTTGCAGCAGCCACTGTATACCACCTGATTCAGCAGTTTTGCAGCAACCACTATCTACCACCTGACTCAGCAGTGTTGCAGCAACCACTATCTACCACCTGACTCAAAGTGTTTCAGCAACCACTATCTACCACCTGACTCAGCAGTGTTGCAGTGACCACTATCTACCACCTGACTCAGCAGTGTTGCAGCAACCACTGTCTACCACCTGTCTCAGCAGTGTTGCAGCAACCACTGCCACCTGACTCAGCAGTGTTGCAGCAACCACTATCTACCACCTGATTCAGCAGTGTTGCAGCAACCACTATCTACCACCTGACTCAGCGGTGTTGCAGCAACCACTATCTACCACCTGACTCAGCAATGTTGCAGCAAGCACTATCTACCACCTGACTCAGCAGTGTTGCAGCAACCACTATCTACCACCTGACTCAGCGGTGTTGCAGCAACCACTGTCTACCACCTGACTCAGCAGTGTTTCAGCAACCACTATCTACCACCTGACTCAGCAGTGTTGCAGCAACCACTATCTACCACCTGACTCAGCAGTGTTGCAGCAACCACTATCTACCACCTGACTCAGCAGTGTTGCAGCAACCATTATCTACCACCTAACTCAGTTGTGTTGCAGCAACCACTATCTACCACCTGACTCTGCAGTGTTGCAGCAACCACTATCTACCACCTGACTCAGCAGTGTTGCAGCAACCACTATCTACCACCTGACTCAGCAGTGTTGCAGCAACCAATATCTACCACCTGATTCAGCAGTGTTGCAGCAACAACTACCTACCACCTGACTCGGCTGTGTTGCAGCTACCACCTGACTCAGCGGTGTTGCAGCAACCACTATCTACCACCTGACTCAGCAATGTTGCAGCAAGCACTATCTACCACCTGACTCAGCAGTGTTGCAGCAACCACTATCTACCACCTGACTCAGCAGTGTTGCAGCAACCACTGTCTACCACCTGACTCAGCAGTGTTGCAGCAACCACTATCTACCACCTGACTCAGCAGTGTTGCAGCAACCACTATCTACCACCTGACTCAGCAGTGTTGCAGCAACCACTATCTACCACCTGACTCAGTAGTGTTGCAGCAACCACTATCTACCACCTGACTCAGCAGTGTTGCAGCAACCACTATCTACCACCTGACTCAGCAGTTTTGCAGCAACCACTATCTACCACCTGACTCAGCAGTGTTGCAGCAACCACTATCTACCACCTGACTCAGCAGTGTTGCAGCAACCACTATCTACCACCTGACTCAGCAGTGTTGCAGCAACCACTATCTACCACCTGACTCAGCAGTGTTGCAGCAACCACTATCTACCACCTGACTCAGCAGTGTTGCAGCAACCACTATCTACCACCTGACTCAGCAGTGTTGCAGCAACCACTCTCTACCACCTGACTCAGTAGTGTTGCAGCAACCACTATCTACCACCTGACTCAGCAGTGTTGCAGCAACCACTATCTACCACCTGACTCAGCAGTGTTGCAGCAACCACTATCTACCACCTGACTCAGCAGTGTTGCAGCAACCACTATCTACCACCTGACTCAGCAGTGTTGCAGCAACCACTGTCTACCACCTGACTCAGCAGTGTTGCAGCAACCACTATCTACCACCTGACTCAGCAGTGTTGCAGCAACCACTGTATAACACTTGACTCAGTAGTGTTGCAGCAACCACTATCTACCACCTGACTCAGCAGTGTTGCAGCAACCACTATCTACCACCTGACTCAGCAGTGTTGCAGCAACCACTTCCACCTGACTCAGCAGTGTTGCAGTGTGGCATGCAAAGAGTACGTAACCTTTATTCGGCGCATGGACACACCCTCATTTACAGGCTATCTCCCCCAACCAGCGAACCAGGTTGCTAAGAGTTGATGATGGGGCCCCGTCGTTCAACTAGTGACCAGGTTCTAGCCAATAAGAAGATGGTTTTGGCAATCGCAGAGGTTATGTGGGTACCGCTCTCCTGTCTGCCCTTGTCATTCCCATTCTAGAGCTGGTTGAAGCACGGTCTGCTATCTTGTGGCTTCTATTTCTGCTTTGCTTACCGTGGAGTGCACTATACTTATCACTGTACATAGTGTACATATTGCTGTTATAAATTGGTGAAGGATAATATAAGTCTAAACTTTTTCTACTGTGTTTATTTGCTCCCATTACACCCGGGGTAACAGGCCATTTGGAATCCTGGGTTGTAATATGGGTAGCCTGTCCGAGAGCTGGAGCTGGACTTAGAGAAACGGTTGAGCTTAGGGTGAAGCTTGTAGCAGGAACATTGTGTAGCTTGCTGTCTCGCTTTGCTTTACAAATTTTGCGTGTCAGTTGCTAATGATCAGCCTTGCTATTGTGTGATCGTTCAACAGCTCGCTACTAGCTTGTTCAGTGTGCTGGCTAGAATCTTTGTGCAGTCAGCTTTGCTTGTATGCGTATTCTGCAATCGTACTGTGCATAGCTAAGCGTGTTCTGCAAATTAACGTGTTACGTTGGGGTATTCTGCAATCGTACTGTGCATAGCGAATAACTTATGCCACCTAGACGAGTCAGACGTCTGGTGTCGACATATACTTTGCATAACCTACCTAAATTGTCCCTACAGCGTTGTTGGCAAATTGCTCGTTCCATTGGCATTACATACAAACGCACTCTCACAGCTGCGCAACTGCGTTCACTGATTGCTGACAAACTTATAGAAGAAGAGATGGCACATCAGACTCCTCCCTCTACGGGAGCTACGGAAAAAACTACTATGTTCTCGCAGGAGGATGATGATACACCTACGGAGCAAAATGGTCAGTATAGTGCAGCTGGGTTGTCTCGAGGTGAATCAGCGTCCTTGGCACTTGAGCTGGCAAAAATCACGCTGGAGCAAACTAGGGAACAGAGAGCATTCGCAAGGGAAGAATTTGATAGGGAAAGAGAAAGGAGGCAGTTTTCGCATTCTGTAAACGATTTCAGTTTACAAAAAGCAGTACAGCTTGTTCCCCGCTTCAATGAGGCCGAACCAGAGCAATTTTTCGAAAGCTTCGAAAATCAGGCTCGAGCCTTGAGGTGGCCGGAACAGCACTGGGCAGCATTGGTTCATACAGCATTATTGGGTAAGGCACAGGAATTTACGTCGGTATTAACTGACGCTGAATTCTCTGATTATCAAATAGTGAAGACCACAGTGTTGGGAGCATATACATGTATCTCAGCTAAATATCGTAAGACCTTCAAATTGAACAGGCGGCACCTTGGTCAATCCCTGGTGGACTTTGTGAGACAGCAAACCAAAGCTTTTACCAGCTGGTATAAAGCGAGTGGTGTCTCTAACTTTGAGGAGCTGGTGCAGCTTATTCTGATTGATAACCTGCTGGAGTCTGTGGGACCCGAGGTTCGTGTCTTTCTGCAGGATCGTGACTTAACCACTGCATTGGAGGCAGCCAGGTGGGCTGATACCTTCGAAACGAACCGCTCCTTGTCCGAGCGGTCCCGTCTCTCTTTTCAACAGTCTGGCGTGAGCAGAGATCGACAACATTGGAGAATGAAGTGCCAGCCGGAGGGAGAGCGTCTACGTCATCCAACTAAGTCACCTGGTGAGCCACGCTTCTCAACATATGGTCCCCCTGCGGAGAGGCAAACTACTTATGGAGCATCTCGACAACAATATCCAGAGAGGCACCAGCCAGAACGACACCACTTGCAACGTTATCAGGGAGTAAAGGGCAAGCCTGTCGTCTGCTTCAGGTGTAATAAAGTAGGTCACATCAGTTCCAACTGCCCCCAAAAACCTCAACCCATCGGGAAAATCTCTAATATCCCTAGTAACATGTCCCCTAGAGAAGTAGAAAAAGGTATAGCCCCTTATTATTGCGAAAGTCTTATTTCCCTTCAGGAAAACTCAGAACCAACTAAAGTAAATACCTTTAGAGATACTGGAGCATATTGCTCACTTGTCAGAGAAGGAATATTACCCCTTTCAGAGAATACTTCTTTGAATTCCTCAGTTTTATTGGAAGCATTTGGAGGAGCTATATATTCTGTTCCTTTGCATAAAATTTATGTACAGTGCAAATATTACACTGGGTACTTGACTGTAGGTGTCTCAAAAGGATTTCCCATGAAAAATGCCATGTTATTACTGGGTAATAACATTACTACTGTTAGTTCGTGTCCTGAACCTATAATGATTAATTCTTCTCCGGTGTTGGCCATAACTCGGGCAACATCCCAAGGGTTGTCTGGAGAGAATGTTGACCTATCCTTGGACGACTCCGATCTCGGAATAGCCACATTGTTTTACGAGGAAAACTGGCCAGAGCCTCGTAGATCAAGTGAACAGACCCCGATCAAGCCTTCCTATTCCCAGGTTGCAGGATTGCCAGATGTCTCTGTTTCCATGCCCGAGGGACTGTCCTTCCGGGAGGAACAACGAAAGGACCCTTCTTTAAAATTCGCTTTTGAGGCAGCCATGGGTAAATCCTCTTTGGGTCATCCAGTCAAGTATGAAGTTAAAAATGATTATTTGGTCTGCACTGAGACTGGTAAGGAGATAGAGGGCCGGCAATTATACGACAGGTTAGTGGTTCCAACCAAGTATAGACCTCAGATATTAAATATAGCTCATAATACGTCATTAGGAGGTCACTTGGGAATTACAAAAACCTTGTATAGAATCACAAAAGAATTTTATTGGCCAAAATTAAAGAAAGATGTGAAGAATCATATTAGGTGTTGCCGAGAATGTCAGCAAGTTGGAAAACCTGGACATTCCATTAAACCTGCACCTCTCCAACCTATACCTGCTGATGGAGAACCTTTTGCAGATTTAATTATAGATTGTGTAGGTCCACTACCTAGGTCAAAGTCTGGAAATCAATATTTATTTACGATTATGGATAAAGTAACCAGATATCCTGAAGCAATTCCCATGCGTAGTATTAATACTAAAGCTATTCTCAAAGCTTTAACAAAATTCATTTCTTGTTTTGGCATTCCTAAAACTATTCAAAGTGATCAAGGTACTAACTTCACTGCCAAAGCATTTAGGGAAGTATTAACTAGGTTAGGGATAATTCACAACTTATCCACTGCCTATCACCCTCAGTCCCAAGGCGCCTTGGAAAGATTCCACCAAACATTAAAAACAATGATGAGAAGTTTTTGCATGCACTTTCCGACAGATTGGGATGAATCTCTACCGTTGTTGCTGTTCTCAGTACGAGAGACGGTGCAAGAGTCTACAGGGTATAGTCCGTTTGAGCTGATCTTTGGGCACAATGTACGAGGTCCTCTTCGGGTGCTCAAAGAAGGATGGATGGGAGAAGACGTAAGCTCAGCACTCTACAACCCGTCTTCAAGGTTGCAGGTGGCACGTCAGTTAGCCAAGGCTAACCTAAAGACTGCTCAAAGTAAGATGAAACAGAGGTATGACAGAAGTGCACAATTCCGCTCCTTCCATCCAGGAGACAAGGTGTTGGTGCTGGAACCTATACCTGGCCACACCTTGAAAGCTAGATTTACGGGACCTATGCAGATAGTAAGTAGATTATCTGATTTAAATTATGTGGTAGCTCCCATTGATAAGACCTCAAAATCTAAAACTTACCACATTAATCAGTTAAAGTACTTCCATACACCAGATAAAGTCCCAGTAATGACTCTGTCCTCTACCTCTGAGGACAACTCTGACTCTTTGCACTCTATCTCTGAAATTAATACTAAACTTTCAAATTCTGCCCTCCTCAAGGATCCTAGCCCGTTAATGGATGGATTATCTGAAATACAAGCAACCAATTTAACTGAGCTTCTACAGTCATATCCTAATATTTTTTCGGATGTGCCGAAGAAATGTACGTTAGGTTACCATGATGTAGATGTGGGAAAATCTAAACCAATTAAACTCTCCCCCTACAGAGCTAATCCTGAAAAGCAAAGGCTACTTCAGCAGGAAGTAGACTTCTTGTTAGAACATGGTTTAGTGGAGGAGTCATCTAGTCCATGGGCTTCACCGTGCATCCTAATAAAAAAGGCTGATGGAGGGTTTCGTATGTGCACAGACTACCGTAAAGTGAACGAGGTCACAATTACAGATGCTTACCCTCTTCCTCGTCTGGATGACGTAATTGACTTTGTGGGTAAGGCTACTTTTGTGTCCAAATTAGATCTCCTTAAAGGTTACTATCAGGTACCTTTGACAGATAAGGCGAAGGAAATCTCTGCCTTCGTAATTCCAGGAGGTCATTATCAGTATACAGTTACCCCCTTCGGAATGAAAAATTCCCCCTCTTCATTCCAGAAACTCATCCATCAGGCTATTAAAGGACTTGAAGGCACGGCAGCATACCTAGATGATATTGTTGTGGTGTCTGATACTTGGGATCAACACCTACTTAGACTTAAAGCTCTGTTTGAGACATTTAAGAATTCCCAATTAACAGTTAATTTATCTAAATCTTCCTTTGGCCAGGCCACTGTCACTTTTCTAGGCCATGAAGTAGGTAGTGGTAATGTTGCACCTAAACTTGCTAAAGTTCTTTCGATTAAAGAATATCCAGTTCCTCATGATAGGAAATCTCTTCAACGTTTCCTAGGCATGATCGGATTTTACAGAAGATTCTGTAAGAATTTCTCAGATATTGTAGCCCCTCTTACCTCTCTTACCAGTCATAAAGTTCCCTTTAATTGGACGTCAGATTGTAACACTGCTTTTAATAAAGCAAAAAGATTATTGTGTACTGCACCCATTCTCTTGTCTCCAGACTTCTCCAAACCTTTTTCATTACAGGTTGATGCTTGTGAGTCTGGGGTTGGGGCAGTACTATTACAAATCGGGAACAAGGAGTTGCAGCCTGTAGCATACTTTTCAGCCAAGTTCCAGCCGCATCAGAGGGCTTATTCTACCATTGAAAAAGAAGCCCTCGCGCTAGTACTGGCTTTGGAGCATTTCGATGTTTATGTGGGCCAGACATCGCAGGTGGTCACAGTCTACAGTGATCACAATCCTCTAGTATATCTCCAAGCCATGAAGAATCACAACACAAGGCTTATGCGTTGGACGCTCAGGCTGCACCCTTACAACATAAAAATTAAATATATTGCCGGCAAAGAAAATGTGTTGGCAGACTCTCTGTCAAGAGTCTAGTTTAATATTTTATTTAGGTTAGGATGTATTTGTGGTAACCCCCTTTCAAGCTCTTTTTTTTATCCCCTGATGTGGGGTTTTTTTTTTAGTGAGGGGATACGGGCTACCGTCCGCTTGTATCTTGGACCTATGTTGGCCTATCTGACTGCTGTCTCGCTCTGAGTTTAGGGTTTGGCTTTTGGTCACTAGGAAAGCTGAGCTCTATCTAAGAGTTGGATGGTGGAGAGGATAGGCGGTCCCATTATTTTGTGCCATGGCGGCACGGTTACCATTGGGAGGTGGCAGCCTAATCCTGAGCCTTCTCGGGGGTGGGGGTGTGGCATGCAAAGAGTACGTAACCTTTATTCGGCGCATGGACACACCCTCATTTACAGGCTATCTCCCCCAACCAGCGAACCAGGTTGCTAAGAGTTGATGATGGGGCCCCGTCGTTCAACTAGTGACCAGGCTCTAGCCAATAAGAAGATGGTTTTGGCAATCGCAGAGGTTATGTGGGTACCGCTCTCCTGTCTGCCCTTGTCATTCCCATTCTAGAGCTGGTTGAAGCACGGTCTGCTATCTTGTGGCTTCTATTTCTGCTTTGCTTACCGTGGAGTGCACTATACTTATCACTGTACATAGTGTACATATTGCTGTTATAAATTGGTGAAGGATAATATAAGTCTAAACTTTTTCTACTGTGTTTATTTGCTCCCATTACACCCGGGGTAACAGGCCATTTGGAATCCTGGGTTGTAATATGCAGCAACCACTATATAACACCTGACTCAGCAGTGTTGCAGCAACCACTTCCACCTGACTCAGCAGTGTTGCAGCAACCACTTCCACCTGACTCACCAGTGTTGCAGCAACCACTTCCACCTGACTCAGCAGTGTTGCAGCAACCACTATCTACCACCTGACTCAGCAGTGTTGCAGCAACCACTATCTACCACCTGACTCAGCAGTGTTGCAGCAACCACTGTCTACCACCTGACTCAGCAGTGTTGCAGTAAAAACTATCTACCACCTGACTCAGCAGTGTTGCAGCAACCACTATCTACCACCTGACTCAGCAGTGTTGCAGCAACCACTATCTACCACCTGACTCAGCAGTGTTGCAGCAACCACTGTCTACCACCTGACTCAGCAGTGTTGCAGCAACCACTATCTACCACCTGACTCAGCAGTGTTGCAGCAACCACTATCTACCACCTGACTCAGCAGTGTTGCAGCAACCACTATCTACCACCTGACTCAGCAGTGTTGCAGCAACCACTATCTACCACCTGACTCAGCAGAGTTGCAGCAACCACTATCTACCACCTGACTCAGCAGTGTTGGAGCAACCACTATCTACCACCTGACACAGCAGTGTTGCAGCAACCACTATCTACCACCTGACTCAGCAGTGTTGCAGCAACCACTATCTACCATCTGACTCAGCAGTGTTGCAGCAACCACTATCTACCACCTGACTCAGCAGTGTTGCAGCAACCACTATCTACCCCCTGACTCAGCAGTGTTGCAGAAACCACTATCTACCATCTGACTCAGCAGTGTTGCAGCAACCACTATCTACCACCTGACTCAGCAGTGTTGCAGCAACCACTGTATAACACCTGACTCAGTAGTGTTGCAGCAACCACTGTCTACCACCTGACTCAGCAATGTTGCAGCAACCACTATATAACACCTGACTCAGCAGTGTTGCAGCAACCACTATCTACCACCTGACTCAGCAGTGTTGCAGCAACCACTATCTACCACCTGACTCAGCACTGTTGCAGCAACCACTATCTACCACCTGACTCAGCAGTGTTGCAGCAACCACTATCTACCACCTGACTCAGTAGTGTTGCAGCAACCACTATGTACCACCTGACTCAGCAGTGTTGCAGCAACCACTATCTACCACCTGACTCACTAGTGTTGCAGCAACCACTATCTACCACCTGACTCAGCAGTGTTGCAGCAACCACTATCTACCACCTGACTCAGTAGTGTTGCAGCAACCACTATCTACCACCTGACTCAGCAGTGTTGCACCAACCACTATCTACCACCTGACTCAGCAGTGTTGCAGCAACCACTATCTACCACCTGACTCAGCAGTGTTGCAGCAACCACTATCTACCACCTGACTCAGCAGTGTTGCAGCAACCACTGTCTACCACCTGACTCAGCAGTGTTGCAGCAACCACTATCTACCACCTGACTCAGCACTGTTGCAGCAACCACTATCTACCACCTGACTCAGCAGTGTTGCAGCAACCACTATCTACCACCTGACTCAGTAGTGTTGCAGCAACCACTATGTACCACCTGACTCAGCAGTGTTGCAGCAACCACTATCTACCACCTGACTCAGTAGTGTTGCAGCAACCACTATCTACCACCTGACTCAGCAGTGTTGCAGCAACCGCTATCTACCACCTGACTCAGTAGTGTTGCAGCAACCACTATCTACCACCTGACTCAGCAGTGTTGCAGCAACCACTATCTACCACCTGACTCAGCAGTGTTGCAGCAACCACTATCTACCACCTGACTCAGCAGTGTTGCAGCAACCACTATCTACCACCTGACTCAGCAGTGTTGCAGCAACCACTATCTACCACCTGACTCAGCAGTGTTGCAGCAACCACTATCTACCACCTGACTCAGCAGTGTTGCAGCAACCACTCTCTACCACCTGACTCAGCAGTGTTGCAGCAACCACTGTCTACAACCTGACTCAGCAGTGTTGCAGCAACCACTATTTACCACCTGACTCAGCAGTGTTGCAGCAACCACTGTATAACACTTGACTCAGTAGTGTTGCAGCAACCACTATCTACCACCTGACTCAGCAATGTTGCAGGAACCACTATATAACACCTGACTCAGCAGTGTTGCGGCAACCACTATCTACCACCTGACTCAGCAGTGTTGCAACAACCACTATCTACCACCTGACTCAGCAGTGTTGCAGCAACCACTTCCACCTGACTCAGCAGTGTTGCAGCAACCACTATATAACACCTGACTCAGCAGTGTTGCAGCAACCACTTCCACCTGACTCAGCAGTGTTGCAGCAACCACTTCCACCTGACTCAGCAGTGTTGCAGCAACCACTATATAACACCTGACTCAGCAGTGTTGCAGCAACCACTATCTACCACCTGACTCAGCAGTGTTGCAGCAAAAACTATCTACCACCTGACTCAGCAGTGTTGCAGCAACCACTATCTACCACCTGACTCAGCAGTGTTGCAGCAACCACTATCTACCACCTGACTCAGCAATGTTGCAGCAACGACTATATAACACCTGACTCAGCAGTGTTGCAGCAACCACTATCTACCACCTGACTCAGCAGTGTTGCAGCAACCACTGTCTACCACCTGACTCAGCAGTGTTGCAGCAACCACTATCTACCACCTGACTCAGCACTGTTGCAGCAACCACTATCTACCACCTGACTCAGCAGTGTTGCAGCAACCACTATCTACCACCTGACTCAGTAGTGTTGCAGCAACCACTATCTACCACCTGACTCAGCAGTGTTGCAGCAACCACTATCTACCACCTGACTCAGTAGTGTTGCAGCAACCACTATCTACCACCTGACTCAGCAGTGTTGCAGCAACCACTATCTACCATCTGACTCAGTAGTGTTGCAGCAACCACTATCTACCACCTGACTCAGCAGTGTTGCACCAACCACTATCTACCACCTGACTCAGCAGTGTTTCAGCAACCACTATCTACCACCTGACTCAGCAGTGTTGCAGCAACCACTATCTACCACCTGACTCAGCAGTGTTGCAGCAACCACTCTCTACCACCTGACTCAGTAGTGTTGCAGCAAAAACTATCTACCACCTGACTCAGCATTGTTGCAGCAACCACTATCTACCACCTGACTCAGCAGTTTTGCAGCAACCACTATCTACCACCTGACTCAGCAGTGTTGCAGCAACCACTATCTAGCACCTGACTCAGCAGTGTTGCAGCAACCACTGTCTACAACCTGACTCAGCAGTGTTGCAGCAACCACTATCTACCACCTGACTCAGCAGTGTTGCAGCAACCACTGTATAACACTTGACTAAGTAGTGTTTCAGCAACCACTATCTACCACCTGACTCAGCAATGTTGCAGCAACCACTATCTACCACCTGACTCAGCAGTGTTGCAGCAACCACTATCTACCACCTGACTCAGCAGTGTTGCAGCAACCACTATCTACCACCTGACTCAGCAGTGTTGCAGCAACCACTTCCACCTGACTCAGCAGTGTTGCAGCAACCACTATATAACACCTGACTCAGCAGTGTTGCAGCAACCACTTCCACCTGACTCAGCAGTGTTGCAGCAACCACTTCCACCTGACTCAGCAGTGTTGCAGCAACCACTATATAACACCTGACTCAGCAGTGTTGCAGCAACCACTATCTACCACCTGACTCAGCAGTGTTGCAGCAACCACTATCTACCACCTGACTCAGCAGTGTTGCAGCAACCACTATCTACCACCTGACTCAGCAGTGTTGCACCAACCACTATCTACCACCTGACTCAGCAGTGTTGCAGCAACCACTATCTACCATCTGACTCAGCAGTGTTGCAGCAACCACTATCTACCACCTGACTCAGCAGTGTTGCAGCAACCACTATCTACCACCTGACTCAGCAGTGTTGCAGCAACCACTATCTACCACCTGACTCAGCAGTGTTGCAGCAACCACTATCTACCACCTGACTCAGCAGTGTTGCTGCAAAAACTATCTACCACCTGACTCAGTAGTGTTGCAGCAACCACTATCTACCACCTGACTCAGCAGTGTTGCAGCAACCACTATCTACCACCTGACTCAGCAGTGTTGCAGCAACCACTATCTACCACCTGACTCAGCAGTGTTGCAGCAACCACTATCTACCACCTGATTCAGCAGTGTTGCAGCAAAAACTATCTACCACCTGACTCAGCAGTGTTGCAGCAACCACTATCTACCCCCTGACTCAGCAGTGTTGCAGCAAAAACTATCTACCACCTGACTCAGCAGTGTTGCAGCAACAACTATATAACACCTGACTCAGCAGTGTTGCAGCAACCATTATATAACACCTGACTCAGCAGTGTTGCAGCAACAACTATCTACCACCTGATTCAGCAGTGTTGCAGCAACCACTATCTACCACCTGACTCAGCAGTGTTGCAGCAACCACTATATAACACTTGACTCAGCAGTGTTGCAACAACCACTATATAACACCTGACTCAGCAGTGTTGCAGCAACCACTATATAACACCTGACTCAGCAGTGTTGCAGCAACCACTATCTACCACCTGACTCAGCAGTGTTGCAGCAACCACTATCTACCACCTGACTCAGCAGTGTTGCAGCAACCACTATATAACACCTGACTCAGCAGTGCTGCAGCAACAACTATATAACACCTGACTCAGCAGTGTTGCAGCAACCACTATCTACCACCTGACTCAGCAGTGTTGCAGCAACCACTATCTACCACCTGACTCAGCAGTGTTGCAGCAACCACTATATAACACCTGACTCAGCAGTGCTGCAGCAACCACTACATAACACCTGACTCAGCAGTGTTGTAGGGGGCCAGAGATTACATACTTCACTCAAGGAAAAAGATCTTGGGGTGAGTATAACACCAGGCACATCTCCTGAAGCGCATATCAACCAAATAACGGCTGCAGCATATGGTCGCCTAGCAAACCTCAGAAAAGTATTCCGACACCTTAATAAGCAATCGTCCAGGACCCTGTACACCGTGTACGTTGGGCCCATATTGGAGTATGCGGCACCAGTTGGAACCCACACCTAGCCAAGCACGTAAAGAAACTAGAGAAAGTGCAAAGATTTGCAAAAAGACTAGTCCCAGAGCTAAGAGGTATGTCCTACGAGGAGAGGATAAGGGAAATCAACCTGACGACACTGGAGGACAGGAGAGATAGGGACGACGTGATAACGACATACAAAATACTGATGAATTACAGGGATGTTAGGAAGTATTTCTTCATCCACAGAGTAGTCAGTAAGTGGAATAGTTTGGGAAGCTAAGTAGTGGAGGCAGGATCCATATATAGCTTTAAGCAGGGGTATGAGAAAGCTCATGGTTCAGGGAGAGAAACCTAGTAGTGACCAGTGAAGAGGCGGGGCCAGGAGCTCGAACTCGACCCCTGCAACCTCAACTAGGTGAGTAAAACTAGGTGAGTGCACAGAGGGTGAGTATAACACCGAACCCATCTTCTAAGGCGCGCATCAATCAGATAACTGCTGAGGCATACGGGAGACTAGCAAACCTAAGAACAGCATTTCGACATCTCAGTAAGAGTCGTTCAGGACCGTGTACACCGTGTACATCAGGCCCATATTGGAGTATGCAGTACCAGTATGGAACCCGCACTTGAGCAAGCTCGTCAGGAAATAAGAGAAAGTGCAAAGGTTTGCAACGAGACTAGTCCCCGGAGTTAAGCTGTATGTCCTACGAGGAAAGGTTAAGGGAAATCGACGTGACGACACTGGAGGACAGGAGGGACAGGGAGCGGGAGGGACATTATATCGACAAATAAAATACTAAGAACAATCGAAAAGGTGGACAGAGGCAGGATGTTCCAGCTAAAGACTCAAATGAGCCACAGGGATGTTAGGAAATATATTTTCAGCCACAGAGTTGTCAGGAATTGAAACAATCTGGAGAGTGACGTAGTGGAGGCAGAAGAGAAAGAAGAGATACGATAAAGCTCATGGAGTAGGAAGGGAATGGACCCAGTAACGACTAGAGAAGAAGCGGGACCAGGAGCTGTAACTCGACTCCTGCAAGCACAAATAGGTGAGTACAAGTAGATGAGTACACACACACACACACACACACACACACACTACTAATACTGCTACTACTACAATGTTTATCATGGGCCAGTTAAGGTTCTTCAGTACTAATAATTTTTAATATATGTTGACTCTGTATCACTATATTGTTTGTAACAAACTTACAAAACTCTGCAGAGCAAAACGTTGCACAATAAAATTACACGTTAGTTGAACATGTGTCTTTTTATCTAACAAGGAACTGTTATGCAGGTGCTGGACATAACATAAACTGTTATGCAGGTGCTGGACATAACATAAACTGTTATGCAGGTGCTGGACATAACATAAACTGTTATGCAGGTGCTGGACATAACATAAACTGTTATGCAGGTGCTGGACATAACATAAACTGTTATGCAGGTGCTGGACACAACATAAACTGTTATGCAGGTGCTGGACATAACATAAACTGAAAGTGAAAACTCGTCCATGGTGTCAACCTGCCATTCAGTAGTCAATCATCAAGATTGTCCTTAAGTATTCAAACCATCTTTTGGTAGCTTTAGAAATGGGTTCTACAAGTGGATTAGTGTGACGGGCTGGATCAGTGTGACGGGCTGGATCAGTGTGATGGGCTGAATCAGTGTGATGGGCTGAATCAGTGTGATGGGCTGAATCAGTGTGATGGGTTGAATCTTAGTGTTCTGCCGTGATTTTATGTTTCTCGTCATAATCAAATATTTTCCCGTGGCAATAATTATAGTCTACTGTCTGCCAACCATTACTTCACTGCAACACTGTCTCATACTGTGTCAACCGAAGCAACACTCACTGCAACACTGCCTCATGCTATGTCAAGGGAAGCAACACTCACCGCAACACTGTCATACTTTGGAAGAACAAGATAATGAGCAACACATAGGTATCTTTATTGTTGAAATATATCGCAGCAAATTTCTTCAGTCTAATACTGAGGAGATTATTATACTGGAGACTGTGGAAGTAGTGGAGATTGTGAGGTGTTTGGTCCCTCAAATTTGATAGTTGTTCAGTCCCTCGGCCTCGTTGGAAATTGTTCATTCTCTCAGCCTTGATACTCTCTACCACTACGCGAAGGCCACAAAATATTAGGTGTCCAGTGAGAACACTAGAGATGTCTCCTCTAATGCTGGGTTCATTCGGGGAGTGGTAAGCTCAAGGACTTATTTCATTCTCCTGCTGTGGCTTCCAGAGTTTAGATAGTTTCCCGGGAGACTTACTTAACTACTCGGATTTGAATCTCGATCAGTTGCAGTATGTTCTTTGTTTATAACCACTTGTTTCTGTGGAGACAATGATTTGTGTACTGCTCCAAACAGTGAAATCCAAATGGGTGGATCTCCCTTTTGAATTCCAATTTTCCATTACACCACATCCCAAATTCTCAACCTCTCATCTGCAAGTGGCAGTAGAAATCGCGATTCGTTAGACCAGGAAAAGATTTTCAGATCTTCACCTGTTCATTTATGATGAGTTTGTGCCCGCTGTAGCCTCAGTTTGTGCCCACTGTAGCCTCAGTTTGTGCCCACTGTAGCCTCAGTTTGTGCCCACTGTAGCCTCAGTTTGTGCCCACTGTAGCCTCAGTTTGTGCCCACTGTAGCCTCAGTTTTCGGTTCTTCACTGACAGAAGTGGAACCCGGTGTGGTCTTCTGCTGTCACCCATCCATTTCAAACTTCAATGTGTTTTGCATTCAAAGATGCTCTTCTGGCCACCACTAGTGTAACACTTATTTTTTTTAGTTACTATGGTCTTTCTGTCAGCCTGAACTAGTCTGGCCATTCTCTGACCTCTCTTAATAACAAGGCGTTTTCGTGCACAGAACTGTCGCTCCATGGATAGTTTGTATTTTTCTCTAGATATTTTATGTGAAAATCCCCCGTCGGGCACCAACAGTCATTCCACCGTCAAAGTCTCTCAGTAAAAATACCCAGGTGTTATAGATGTGTCTTATTTATTTAATTATACTTGTCTGACACAACATCATCATGAACTCTTCCAAAAGTGAATATTATCTTCCGCATGTGAGCCCCACCTACATGTGACTATGTCTTCAACTGCTGCATTTCTCCGCTTCTTTCACTGACTTAAGTATAAAAGTCTCCTTCCTCACGCCTCTGTATTAGTTTGATAAAGTCTGCTATATTAGAGAAACGTCTCAAAAATGCTGAGGTATTGCACATGCATCTATGGACCCTATACATCGCTTTGGAAATAAGAAATAATCAATCTGATTCAATGAAAAGCAGAGCAGATAAAATTCATCTCATCAGAGGCCATCATCAGCATGGAGACACATCACTGGGATGGATCTAGAGTGTAAACAACCGTAAAGTGAAATTATGACAATATGACTTAAAACCACCAGGAAAGAGGGTAATTGAGAAGGGAGGAAGAGTGGAAAGGAAAGAGTAAGAGGAGAAAGGTAGATATGAGTTGGCATAAAGGGGGGAGAAAGAGAGGGGAGGAAAGGGGAGGTCTCCTCTCATCATTGCTGCTTCCTCTCTATAACTAATTACGCATTTTTTGTCTTTTTACCTCTCTTCACTTCATTTATTTAGCCTTCGTTCCCTCACCAAGCTTCTTCCTTTTCCTAGGTCCCTTCTTACATTTCATTATCCAATCCCGTAATCTCTATTTTTTTTTTTACACAGGGTTTGACAAGGTTATGTTAAGGATCCCTAGCTTTATTGGTAAGCTATTTACAGGTTAAGGATTCCTAACTTTACTGACAAGCTAAGAGCTGCTACCTACATCAGCTCATTTGAAAGTATTTTTATTGTTATGAAACATACAAGTGGGGAACAGGATGAAGTTGGAGCCATCTGTGGGCCAGCATTTTTATTTGATCAACTGACTTTATCTCTTTGACATCATTTTTTTGTACGAATGTGTTCCACACTCGAGTCATCCTGGGAATAAATGATCTCAGATGAAGTGATGTTCTGGAGAAGGGAACAGCCAGAGTGAAGTTTCTGTTTTCTGCCCGTCTTGTGGTATAGAAGCTTGCTTCACGCAGTCCTCGAAGTGGATCCAAGTGTGGTACTTTGACAATATTGGGCTTGTACATACCAATAAGGCCACCCACATCTCTCTCTCTCTCTCTCTCTCTCTCTCTCTCTCGCATCATCCTTCACTTTCCTTTCATCACCATTTCTCTCCCTTTCTCCCCATCACCAGTGCTTCCCGTCTACTGTCCCCTCAAAGATGCACCTGTGTGTTTGTTAGCCAAACTTAGTTCTAACTGGAAAACTTGCTGAGGGAGATAGAGTGAGGGAAAGAGAGTATGAGGGGAGAGTGGAAGAGGAGTGTGTGTGTAAGGGAGTAAGGAATTTTGTGAGAATGTATGTGAGGGAGTGTGTAAGAAAATATGTGAAGGTGTGAGAAAGTATGCGAGGGAGGAGTATGTGAGAAAGGCGACGGGAAGTGCTGGAAAATAAGGGAAAGGGAGAATTTCAGACTGCGAGGATGAAAAAGAGGAAGAGGAGAGAGGAAAATGTGGAAGGAAGATGACCATCTTGTAGACAGTAAAAGGAGAAACACGTCAAATCGAAAGATGGAACAGGTGTATAATTCCTCTCATTGCCTACTATAATATGGTGTATAATTCCTCTCATTGCCTACTATAATATGGTGTATAATTCCTCTCATTGCCTACTATAATATGGTGTATAATTCCTCTCATTGCCTACTATAATATGGTGTATAATTCCTCTCATTGCCTACTATAATATGGTGTATAATTCTTCTCATTGCCTACTGTAATATGGTGTATAATTCCTCTCATTGCCTACTATAATATGGTGTATAATTCCTCTCATTGCCTACTATAATATGGTGTATAATTCCTCTCATTGCCTACTATGATATGGTGTATAATTCCTTTCATTGCCTACTATAATATGGTGAATAATTCCTCTCATTGCCTACTATAATATGGTGTATAATTCCTCTCATTGCCTACTATGACATGGTGTATAATTCCTTTCATTGCCTACTATAATATGGTGGATAATTCCTCTCATTGCCTACTGTAATATGGTGAATAATTCCTCTCATTGCCTACTATAATATGGTGTATAATTCCTCTCATTGCCTACTATAATATGGTGTATAATTCCTCTCATTGCCTGTTATAATATGGTATTATACTGAAGAATATAATTGCCATATAAAAGGACACAGATGCAGCTAATGTAATAATAATAGAATTATCTACAACACATTATGTAAAAGGACACATCAGTTGCATCTATGTTCTTTTACCTAATACTTTGTAGATAATTTCTATTAATTTCTAAGAATATAATTACAGTGACAAAGGGATTAAAATTACTTCATTACCAAAGTCAAAGGCCAAACTACATGCATTTCGGTAGGTTAATTTACTTAAAAGATAGTTTAGAGTAGTTTCTGGCACTATGACTGGTAGTTTTGAACTGTATCAGAGGCAGAATGTCACACTCAAACTTCTCTCCATAAATTAGAAGATGCTAAAAAATATTCAGAAATAATTACTGTAGCTACGACAGTTTCAGAAATTTCCTTTCAGCATTGAGGGTTATAATGACTGTTATAGTGAAAGTTATAGTGACTGTTATAGTGAAAGTTATAGTGACTGTTATAGTGAAAGTTATAGTGACTGTTATAGTGAAAGTTATAGTGACTGTTATAGTGAAAGTTATAATGACTGTTATAGTGAAAGTTATAGTGACTGTTATAGTGAAAGTTATAGTGACTGTTATAGTGAAAGTTATAATGACTGTTATAGTGAAAGTTATAATGACTGTTATAGTGAAAGTTATAATGACTGTTATAGTGAAAGTTATAGTGACTGTTATAGTGAAAGTTATAGTGACTGTTATAGTGAAAGTTATAATGACTGTTATAGTGAAAGTTATAGTGACTGTTATAGTGAAAGTTATAATGACTGTTATAGTGAAAGTTATAGTGACTGTTATAGTGAAAGTTATAGTGACTGTTATAGTGAAAGTTATAATGACTGTTATAGTGAAAGTTATAGTGACTGTTATAGTGAAAGTTATAGTGACTGTTATAGTGAAAGTTATAGTGACTGTTATAGTGAAAGTTATAGTGACTGTTATAGTGAAGGTTATAATGACTGTTACAGTGAAAGTTATAGTGACTGTTATAGTGAAAGTTATAGTGACTGTTATAGTGAAAGTTATAGTGACTGTTATAGTGAAAGTTATAGTGACTGTTATAGTGAAAGTTATAGTGACTGTTATAGTGAATGTTATAATGACTGTTATAGTGAAAGTTATAGTGACTGTTATAGTGAAAGTTATAGTGACTATTATAGTGAAAGTTATAATGACTGTTATAGTGAAAGTTATAGTGACTATTATAGTGAAGGTTATAATGACTGTTACAGTGAAAGTTATAGTGACTGTTATAGTGAAAGTTATAGTGACTGTTATAGTGAAAGTTATAGTGACTGTTATAGTGAAGGTTATAATGACTGTTATAGTGAAAGTTATAGTGACTGTTATAGTGAAAGTTATAGTGACTATTATAGTGAAGGTTATAATGACTGTTACAGTGAAAGTTATAGTGACTATTATAGTGAAAGTTATAATGACTGTTATAGTGAAAGTTATAGTGACTGTTATAGTGAAGGTTATAATGACTGTTATAGTGAAAGTTATAGTGACTGTTATAGTGAAAGTTATAGTGACTGTTATAGTGAAAGTTATAATGACTGTTATAGTGAAAGTTAGTGACTGTTATAGTGAAAGTTATAATGACTGTTATAGTGAAAGTTATAGTGACTGTTATAGGGAAAGTTATAATGACTGTTATATTGAAAGTTATAATGACTGTTAGAGTGAAAGTTATAGTGACTGTTACAGTGAAGGTAATAATGACTGTTACAGTGAAAGTTATAGTGACTGTTATAGTGAAGGTTATAATGACTGTTATAGTGAAAGTTATAATGACTGTTATAGTGAAAGTTATAGTGACTGTTATAGTGAAAGTTATAGTGACTGTTATAGTGAAAGTTATAATGACTGTTATAGTGAAAGTTATAGTGACTGTTATAGTGAAAGTTATAATGACTGTTATAGTGAAAGTTATAGTGACTGTTATAGTGAAAGTTATAATGACTGTTATAGTGAAAGTTATAGTGACTTATAGTGAAAGTTTTAATGACTGTTATAGTGAAAGTTATAATGACTGTTATAGTGAAATTTATAGTGACTTATGGAGAAGGTTATAATGACTGTTATAGTGAAAGTTATAGTAACTGTTATAGTGAAGGTTATAATGACTGTTATAGTTAAAGTTATAGTGACTGTTATAGTGAAAGTTACAGTGACTGTTATAGTGAAAGTTATAGTGACTGTTATAGTGAAAGTTATAACGACTGTTATAGTGAAAGTTATAGTGACTGTTATAGTGAAAGTTATAATGACTGTTACAGTGAAAGTTATAGTGACTGTTATAGTGAAAGTTATAATGACTGATATAGTGAAAGTCATAGTGACTGTTATAGTGAAAGTTATAATGACTGTTATTGTGAAAGTTATAGTGACTGTTATAGTGAAGGTTATAATGACTGTTACAGTGAAAGTTGTAGTGACTGTCATAGTGAAAGTTATAGTGACTGTTATAGTGAAAGTTATAGTGACTGTTATAGTGAAAGTTATAGTGACTGTTATAGTGAAAGTTATAGTGAGTGTTAAAGTGAAAGTTATAATGACTGTTTTAGTGAAAGTTATAGTGACTGTTATAGTGAAAGTTATAATGACTGTTATAGTGAAAGTTATAGTGACTGTTATAGTGAAAGTTATAATGACTGTTATAGTGAAAGTTATAGTGACTGTTATAGTGAAAGTTATAATGACTGTTATAGTGAAAGTTATAATGACTGTTATAGTGAAAGTTATAGTGACTTATGGTGAAGGTTATAATGACTGTTATAGTGAAAGTTATAGTGACTGTTATAGTGAAAGTTACAGTGACTGTTATAGTGAAAGTTATAGTGACTGTTATAGTGAAAGTTATAACGACTGTTATAGTGAAAGTTATAGTGACTGTTATAGTGAAAGTTATAATGACTGTTATAGAGAAAGTTATAGTGACTGTTATAGTGAAGGCTATAATGACTGTTATAGTGAAAGTTATAGTGACTGTTATAGTGAAAGTTATAACGACTGTTATAATGAAAGTTATAGTGACTGTTATAGTGAAAGTTATAGTGACTGTTATAGTGAAAGTTATAATGACTGATACAGTGAAAGTTATAGTGACTGTTATAGTGAAAGTTATAATTACTGTTATAGTGAAAGTCATAGTGACTGTTATAGTGAAAGTTATAATGACTGTTATAGTGAAAGTTATAGTGACTGTTATAGTGAAGGTTATAATGACTGTTATAGTGAAGGTTATAATGACTGTTATAGTGAAAGTTATAGTGACTGTTATAGTGAAGGTTATAATGACTGTTATGGTGAAAGTTATAGTGACTGTTATAGTGAAAGTTATAGTGACTGTTGTAGTGAAAGTTATAATGACTGTTATAGTGAAAGTTATAGTGGCTGTTATAGTGAAAGTTATAATGACTGTTATAGTGAAAGTTATAGTGACTGTTATAGTGAAGGTTGTAATGACTGTTATAGTGAAAGTTATAGTGACTGTTATAGTGAAGGTTATAATGACTGTTATAGTGAAAGTTATAGTGGCTGTTATAGTGAAAGTTATAATGACTGTTATAGTGAAAGTTATAGTGACTGTTATAGTGAAGGTTATAATGACTGTTATAGTGAAAGTTATAGTGACTGTTATAGTGAAGGTTATAATGACTGTTATAGTGAAAGTTATAGTGGCTGTATAGTGAAAGTTATAATGACTGTTATAGTGAAAGTTATAGTGACTTTTATAGTGAAGGTTATAATGACTGTTATAGTGAAAGTTATAGTGACTGTTATAGTGAAAGTTATAATGACTGTTATAGTGAAAGTTATAGTGACTGTTATAGTGAAAGTTATAATGACTGTTATAGTGAAAGTTATAGTGACTGTTATAGTGAAGGTTATAATGACTGTTATAGTGAAAGTTATAGTGACTGTTATAGTGAAAGTTATAATGACTGTTATAGTGAAAGTTATAGTGACTGTTATAGTGAAAGTTATAATGACTGTTATAGTGAAAGTTATAGTGACTGTTATAGTGAAAGTTATAATGACTTTTATAGTGAAAGTTATAGTGACTGGAGTCTCTTTGGTTACAGTAACTATCAACAAAATGTTTGCGAGAGATCTAAGAATGTGGAAACAAGATAAGTCAAATACACTGGCTGCTCTTTACCATATGAAACCAGAAATAATAATTTAGTAAACAAATAAATCTCTCTTTCTCTCTTAGTATCTTCTTCACATCTTCATTTATATCAATATCTCTATATGAATACTCAAAAAATCAGGTAGAAAATATAATTTATCCTTTCAGGAGACACCATCACCGTATTGGCTGTTCTTAACCACCTGAATCAGCTGTCATCTCTCTCACCCTGTTAACTAGTCAATAATCATGTTATCTTCATTTAAATGAATTGTATTTGTAGATGTTGAGACTCATCCTTGTCTCCTAGATTACTGTGATCAGCATCACTGATCTGTGGCATCGTACACCTCATCATAGCTATTTCTCGTGTTTTCGGAAACATTCGAATCGAATCGAAGAAGACGACGAGAGCTGTCGTAGGATGGGAAGGATAAGGATAAGGAAGGCTGGAAATAACTGGAAAAGGATGGGAAGGAGGGGAAGAGGAGGAATCAAGGGAAGTGGTCCAACCACTTTGGGACATGTGGTACCGAAGTACTAGAGGCGTAGAATGATGTCGTTACTTGGCTATTTAGGAGAGGATGGCGAAGGCAGCGGCAGGAGCTGAGAGTGTCAGTAGGCAGCAAGCAGGAGTTAGTTATTCTCTTGATCCGGTTGTCAATGCTTTGAATTTTGTTCTAGACAGTTGTGTCACACATATGGGAGAGCTTTAGAAAAGTTCGTTGGTTTAGATTTGGTGGATTATCTGGTTGACGGTAGGGAATGGCTTTTCGTCGGTGGTGTGCGTTGCAGTGTTGTCTTGGAGATGTTTGATGAGTTCTAGGCGAGTTATTGAGCTGGGGTATTGTGTCGTGGTGAAGAACATGAGTCCTTTGTGTTTAACCCATAGTGTTCCAGGTAATCGACGTAAGTGAGGTCGAGAAGGCGGTGGTGGAGTTGGGGAAGGTGGTGTTGATGGCGGAGGTAGGGTAGGATCTTGGTTGGTCGTGGTGTGACAAGGCAGTTGACCAATAGCAGGCGTGGTGCTGTCTTGGATGTTGTCAGGTGAATGTTGATTGGAGGATTCAGAAGAGGATGAGTCGTCATTATCAATTATTAATTCCTTCATGTCATCTGGCGCTTCAACAGCTGATGGTGGACTTGCAGGGAAGTTAAACAATGGCATGCTGTAAAGTGCAAGAAGTTCATTAATAATCGTGTTGAAAGAGCCAAGTTTTGCAGAATTTTGCATATGAGCAAACATCATGCAGTAATAGAATTTGGTAGAGATATCGTCAGGTGGAGGTTGGGTAGTGAGAGGTGGTGGAGACGACTGTTGAGTGGCTTGTAGAATTTTGGATGTTGTTGATTGAATCTTTGCAATTGCAGCGTATGAAGGAGAGGTTCCAGATGACTTCTTAGTTTCTTCCTTCAGTTTCTTAGAGAGGATATCCTTACGCACTGGACATTTGGCTGCAAGAGTATGGTGGTCACTCTTACAGTTGATGCAAGTGGGAGCAGCAGTGGAACTGCAAGAACGAAAATAGTGACCTGCAGACCCACAGGTGGAACATATCTTCTTGTTCTTCACGTGGCAGTCGGCAGTAAAGTGACTGTACGAGTAGCATGTCCAACATGGTGTTATGTAAGTGAAGTGTTCAGGCTCAATCAGACAGTGCTCTGGTCGCCATGGTAATGTCTAGAAACGTGACCTTGAGCATCGAGGAAGCGTTGGGGTCTTCAACATCAACATTATTAACTATTATTAACTATTAATTATTAATTTTCGATCACTGTTAGTTATCTCTGAGTTGCCAGACCCTGCCATGTGGAGGCCAGTGGTTCGTTTGTAATCTTGCCTCGCTTTCCACTTCCCAAGGTGCGCCCCTCTTTCTCTTGCCTTCTCTCTGCTTATCTTCTGGTTCATGTTTCCAGGTCTCCATCCGTGGGCCCCCAGATGTCAACCCTTCCACACTCCCCACTTTTATTTTCTTGGTGCTTTCCCTAGTTTCGTGTCCTCTAAGATACACTCCCTTAATCACTTCCCCAGGTTCTGTATTTTGTACCTTCCCTAAGATTAGCGGTTTTTGGCCTTTTCTGATGATCTTTCCTGGTTGCAAACTTTGTCTTTTCTTGCTTGTCTAGTCAGGTGTTGTCGCAGTCAGGGGTGGTCATAGGAGTGATTATAGATGCGTCATAGTCAGGAGTGGTTATAGATGTGGTCATAGTCAGGAGTGGTTATAGATGTGGTCATAGGTGAGGTTATAGTTAGGTATGGTCATCGTCAGGTGTAGTCATAGGTAAGGTGAGGTTATAGATGAGTGCGTGTGTGTGTCTCCTAGTTCCGTTTCTCCAGAAGTCCATCTGTGTTCACTCAGATGAACTCCCTTTCTCATTTCCCCACAATGAGGTATGGTCAGTCAGGTATGGCCATAGTGAGGTATTATCATAGTCAGGTGTGCTCATAGTGAGGTATGATCATAGTCATGTGTGGTCAGAGTGAGGTATGATCATAGGCAGGTATGGTCATAGTGAGGTATGATCATAGTCAGGTGTGCTCATAGTGAGGTATGATCATAGTCATGTGTGGTCAGAGTGAGGTATGATCATAGGCAGGTATGGTCATAGTGAGGTATGATCATAGTCAGGTGTGGTCATAGTGAGGTATGATCATAGTCAGGTGTGGTCATAGTGAGGTATGGTCAGTCAGGTGTGGTCATAGTTAGGTGTGGTCATAGTTAGGTGTGGTCATAGTGAGGTATGGTCATAATCAGGTGTGGTCATAGTCAGGTGTGGTCATAGTGAAGTATGGTCATAGGTGTGGTCATAGTTAGGTGTGGTCATAGTGAGGTATGGTCATAGTCAAGTGTGGTCATAGTGAGGTATGGTCATAGTCAGGTGTGGTCATAGTGAGGTATGGTCATAGTGAGGTATGGTCATAGTCAGGTGTGGTCATAGTGAGGTATGGTCATAGTGAGGTATGGTCATAGTGAGGTATGGTCATAGTCAGGTGTGTTCATAGTCAGGTGTGGTCATAGGTGTGGTCATAGTGAGGTATGGTCATAGTCAGGTGTGGTCATAGTGAGGTATGGTCATAGTGAGGTATGGTCATAGTCAGGTGTGGTCATAGTGAGGAATGGTTAGTCAGGTGTGGTCATAGTGATGAATGGTCATATTCAGGTGTGGTCATAGGTGTGGTCATAGTGAGGTATGCTCATAGTCAGGTGTGGTCATAGTCAGGTGTGGTCATAGTCAGGTGTGTTCATAGTCAGGTGTGGTCATAGTGAGGTATGGTCATACTCAGGTGTGGTCATAGTGAGGTATGCTCATAGTCAGGTGTGGTCATAGTCAGGTGTGGTCATAGTCAGGTGTGGTCATAGTCAGGTGTGGTCATAGTGAGGTATGGTCATAATCAGGTGTGGTCATAGTCAGGTGTGTTCATAGTCAGGTGTGGTCATAGTGAGGTATGGTCATACTCAGGTGTGGTCATAGTGAGGTATGGTCATAGTCAGGTGTGTTCATAGTCAGGTGTGGTCATAGGTGTGGTCATAGTGAGGTATGGTCATAGTCAGGTGTGGTCATAGTGAGGTATGGTCATAGTGAGGTATGGTCATAGTCAGGTGTGGTCATAGTGAGGAATGGTTATAGTCAGGTGTGGTCATAGTGATGAATGGTCATATTCAGGTGTGGTCATAGGTGTGGTCATAGTGAGGTATGCTCATAGTCAGGTGTGGTCATAGTCAGGTGTGGTCATAGTCAGGTGTGGTCATAGTCAGGTGTGTTCATATTCAGGTGTGGTCATAGTGAGGTATGGTCATACTCAGGTGTGGTCATAGTGAGGTATGCTCATAGTCAGGTGTGGTCATAGTCAGGTGTGGTCATAGTCAGGTGTGGTCATAGTGAGGTATGGTCATAATCAGGTGTGGTCATAGTCAGGTGTGTTCATAGTCAGGTGTGGTCATAGTGAGGTATGGTCATACTCAGGTGTGGTCATAGTGAGGAATGGTCATAGTCAGGTGTGGTCATAGTGAGGCATGGTCATAGTCAGGTGTGGTCATAGTCAGGTGTGGTCATAGTGAGGTATGGTCATAGTCATGTGTGGTCATAGTGAGGAATGGTCATAATCAGGCGTGGTCATAGTTAGGTGATGTCATAGTCAGGCGTGGTCATAGTCAGGTGAGGTCATGGTCAGGTGAGGTCATACCCAGGTGAGGTCATATCCAGATGAAGTCATAGCCAGGCGAGGTCATATTCGGGCTTGGTCATATTCGGGCGTGGTCATAGTTGGGCGTGGTCATAGTTAGGTGTGGTCATAGTTAGGTGAGGTCATAGTCAGGAGTGGTCATATTCGGGCATGGTCATAGTCGGGCGTGGTCATATTTGGGGGTGGTCATATTTAGGTGTGGTCATAGTTAGGTGTGGTCATAGTCAGGTGAGGTCATAGTCAGGTGAGGTCATACCCAGGTGAGGTCATATCCAGATGAAGTCATAGTCAGGCGAGGTCATATTCGGGCGTGGTCATAGCCATAGTTAGGTGTGGTCATAGTTAGGTGAGGTCATAGTCAGGCGTGGTCATATTCGGGCGTGGACATAGTCGGGCGTGGTCATATTTGGGGGTGGTCATAGTTAGGTGAGGTCATAGTCAGGCGTGGTCATATTCGGGCGTGGTCATAGTTACGTGTGGTCATAGTTAGGTGTGGTCATAGTTAGGTGTGGTCTTAGGTGTGGTCATAGTTAGGTGAGATCATAGGTGTATGTGTGTGTGTGAGCGCGCGCGTGTGTTTGCTTCTCTTAGTTCCGTGTCTCCAGAAGTCCATCTGTGGGCCCTCAGATGAACTCCCTTCCTCACTTCCCCAGGTTCAGCGGGTGTGGCCACTCCCCAGTGACCTTGTTGGATGGTAACTTGGTCTTGTCTAGCTGGTCTACTGCCGAGACTGTCCAGGTGGGTGGAATTACAGGAGGGGACACACAGAAAACTGCGTCCTGTAATTACACCCACCAAGACAGTCTGGAACAGTAGTCAGGCAGACAACACCAAGCTGCCTCCCAACTCGGCCACCAAGCTGAGGTTACTTAGTGATAATCTCGGACTTCTATTTATACTTAATAACGTGTTTATATTAATTTCTTTTGTTTTTACTTACGTAGCTGTATAATTGTTTATGGACGTTTTATTTTGTGTATATCTTTGTCAATGTCAATCTATTTCTTCCCTCCAAGAAATCTGCAACAAAAAAGTTACCAACTTTCTGTTTTGTTGTAATTCGTCCATTTTGTTTATGCAACAAACTCAAATGTCCACAATTAAGCATACATGTACACTCAAATATTTATGTACCTCCGCACATAAACTCCACACACACACCACACACACACACACACACACACACACACACACACACACACACACACACACACACACACACACACAGCATTCGTTCTACTCTAATATGTGTGGAAACTCAAATTTTCAGGCACATATACAGTACTTCATGTTGATATTAGTGGCATATGGAGTTGTTGGGTCGATAATACCAGCTGTCAACTCTTGTATAGCAAATTAAGTCATGTTTTATCATATTCTAGAATTTGTATATAATATTTATGTTGCTTCTCAAATGTTTTATAGAAAAATTACCTACACTACATAAAAAAAAATCAGTAGATAATAAAAGTATGTGATGTTGTTTAACGCAGCGTGACCAGGACGTCTCTTGTTAATGTCTGCCATACTGTTTTATGTGAACGTTAATGTAACACCATAAATGTTGAGGTCTGTTGTCTGTTGAACGGTGTGATCCACTATGCTGTGTTTAATATAACCTCAGTGTTTAACATATAAACTCATAATAGTCTAGGTAGATTGTGTCCTAAATGACCATTGTACATTTCTTATTAATTAACTATAACAACTTTCAATTGATGAATATCCACTCCTAATATTTTTCAGGTGGCAAATCTTCATGTAAGATTATAATGATCTATCATACAACAAACTATAATTATTCTGAGACGTCAGAGTATTGTTGGTGAGGAAGCTGAGTAGAAAACATTGCCAGAAGTATTTCTTTACAGAGTATCTGAGGACCAACAGCAACTCCAGTACAAAGATGGTACCTCAGATAATTATGATAATAAAACTACAAACTACCATCAATAATTATGATAACACGAATACAAAGTAACATCAATAATTATGATAACACGAATACAAAGTAACATCAATAATTATGATAACACGAATACAAAGTAACATCAATAATTATGATAACACGAATACAAAGTAACATCAATAATTATGATAGAATACAAAGACAATAATTATGATAAGAATAAGAACTATCTATTTTTTCGTTATTATATTTCGATATTACCTTCACAAAATATTACTGAAATAACAGTAGAGATTAAACTTATTCAATACAAACATTTATAACAATATTAGTATCAAAATTTTTACATCATTAAAAATAGTTGGTGAGAAGTGTAAAAAATGACGAGGAATAACAGTGAAGATCATTATAACTTGATTAATATTGTATTTCTTTGTATTTATGATTTATGATGTATTTTATTTTATTATGGTTAACTACATTAATATATTTGTTATACACGTATTTCTATAATCTGAGAACAAGCTTTAAATATGTAAGTTAATTGTAAAATATTGTAAGTAAAGCGATAATAAATTCATTTATGCATGGTCAATAATACCTTGAAGAAAGTTAAAATAAACATTCTTAATTCCTGATTAAAAAATGAATAATCCAGTTATTCAATAAAAATCGTGAACTGGGACTAATGGCAGCCAAGAGTAGCGTGAGTACTGTGTTCGGGAAACTACCAGACCAGTAGTTAAAGTTTGAAGCTGATCAGATGAGTCATTCTTCCTGAGAGGCATCAGCCTTTAAATATTGAAGTCGTTCAGAAATAAACTCGGTTTTACGGAAATATTTTACGGAAATCTGTTGCTGCACCTTTATGCCGTTGTCGAATTTTTTGGAATCTTTTTCAAAAGCCTGAAGCTCCGGCACTGAGGGTTTTTGAAACTTATATAAGACATTTCGGAATGCTGGGAGTGTTCAGCAGCTCAGGTCACAGAGCATGTGAACATGACATTTGTTCAAAGAATTTGTTCCCCGTTACCATTAACAAGTGTTGAAAATATGAAAGTGACTGGACGAGGCATTTTCGAGTTATGAGAGAAATAAAATAAAGTTGTTGGAAGAAGACAAGAATCATTCAGGCAGCCTAAAACACTTCTGAAAAGAAATCAATTCTAGAAAAATGTAAGAAAAACTATAAAAGATTGTGACCTTGACATGGGAAGCATCATAACTCTGACAGTTGACCTCACGGTGTCGCTGTTCCCATATTGTTTTCACCTATTTTTCACTGTCTTCGTTGAGTCCCTCCTGATCCTGCAACCTGGCAAGTCCACTACATTGTTGATCCTGCAACCTGGTAAGTCCACTACATTGTTGATCCTGCAACCTGGCAAGTCCACTACATTGTTGATCCTGCAACCTGGCAAGTCCACTACATTGTTGATCCTGCAACCTGGTAAGTCCACTACATTGTTGATCCTGCAACCTGGTAAGTCCACTACATTGTTGATCCTGCAACCTGGTAAGTCCACTACATTGTTGATCCTGCAACCTGGCAAGTCCACTACATTGTTGATCCTGCAACCTGGTAAGTCCACTACATTGTTGATCCTGCAACCTGGTAAGTCCACTACATTGTTGATCCTGCAACCTGGTAAGTCCACTACATTGTTGATCCTGCAACCTGGTAAGTCCACTACATTGTTGATCCTGCAACCTGGTAAGTCCACTACATTGTTGATCCTGCAACCTGGCAAGTCCACTACATTGTTGATCCTGCAACCTGGCAAGTCCCCTACATTGCTGATCCTGCAACCTGCGAGTCCACTACTTTGTTGTGCAACCAGGTAAGTCCACTACATTGTTGATCCTGCAACCTGGTAAGTCCACTACATTGTTGATCCTGCAACCTGGTAAGTCCACTACATTGTTGATCCTGCAACCTGGCAAGTCCACTACATTGTTGACATTGTCCACTACATTTGATCCTGCAACCTGGTAAGTCCACTACATTGTTGATCCTGCAACCTGGTAAGTCCACTACATTGTTGATCCTGCAACCTGGCAAAGTCCACTACATTGTTGATCCTGCAACCTAAGTCCACTACATTGTTGATCCTGCAACCTGGTCCACTACATTGTTGATCCTGCAACCTGGTAAGTCCACTACATTGTTGATCCTGCAACCTGGTAAGTCCACTACATTGTTGATCCTGCAACCTGGTCCACTAAGTCTGGTAAGTCCACTACATTGTTGATCCTGCAACCTGGTAAGTCCACTACATTGTTGATCCTGCAACCTGGTAAGTCCACTACATTGTTGATCCTGCAACCTGGTAAGTCCACTACATTGTTGATCCTGCAACCTGGTAAGTCCACTACATTGTTGATCCTGCAACCTGGTATTGTTGAGTAAGTCCACTCATTGTTGATCCTGCAACCTGGTAAGTCCACTACATTGTTGATCCTGCAACCTGGCAAGTCCACTAATTTGTTGATCCTGCAACCTGGCAAGTCCACTACATTGTTGATCCTGCAACCTGGCAAGTCCACTACATTGTTGATCCTGCAACCTGGCAAGTCCACTACATTGTTGATCCTGCAACCTGGCAAGTCCACTACATTGTTGATCCTGCAACCTGGTAAGTCCACTACATTGTTGATCCTGCAACCTGGTAAGTCCACTACATTGTTGATCCTGCAACCTGGTCCACTACAAGTCCACTACATTGTTGATCCTGCAACCTGTAAGTCCACTACATTGTTGATCCTGCAAGTCTGCACTCCACATTGTTGATCCTGCAACCTGGCAAGTCCACTACATTGTTGATCCTGCAACCTGGAAAGTCCACTACATTGTTGATCCTGCAACCTGGCAAGTCCCCTACATTGTTGATCCTGCAACCTGCAAGTCCACTACTTTGTTGATCCTGCAACCTGGTAAATCCTCCAGACTGTTGATCCTGCAACATCGCAAGTCCACTACATTGTTGATCCTGAAACCTGGTAAGTCCACTACATTGTTGATCCTGCAACCTGGCAAATCCACTACATTGTTGATTCTGCAACCTGGTAAGTCCACTACATTGTTGATCCTGCAACCTGGCAAGTACACTACATTGTTGACCCTGCAACCTGGTAAGTCCACTACATTGTTGATCCTGCAACCTGCAAGTCCACTACTTTGTTGATCCTGCAACCTGGTAAGTCCACTACATTGTTGATCCTGCAACCTGGCAAGTCCACTACATTGTTGATCCCACTACATTGTTGATCACATTGTTGATCCTGCAACCTGGTAAGTCCACTACATTGTTGATCCTGCAACCTGGTCCACTACAAGTCCACTAGTCCACTACATTGTTGATCCTGCAACCTGGTAAGTCCACTACATTGCTGATCCTGCAACCTGGTAAGTCCACTACATTGTTGATCCTGCAACCTGGTAAGTCCACCTGTTGATCCTGCAACCTGGTAAGTCCACTACATTGTTGATCCTGCAACCTGGTAAGTCCACTACATTGTTGATCCTGCAACCTGGTAAGTCCACTACATTGTTGATCCTGCAACCTGGTAAGTCCACTACATTGTTGATCCTGCAACCTGGTAAGTCCACTACATTGTTGATCCTGCAACCTGGTAAGTCCACTACATTGTTGATCCTGCAACCTGGCAAGTCCACTACATTGTTGATCCTGCAACCTGGCAAGTCCACTACATTGTTGATCCTGCAACCTGGTAAGTCCACTACATTGTTGATCCTGCAACCTGGTAAGTCCACTACATTGTTGATCCTGCAACCTGGCAAGTCCACTACATTGTTGATCCTGCAACCTGGTAAGTCCACTACATTGTTGATCCTGCAACCTGGCAAGTCCACTACATTGTTGATCCTGCAACCTGGCAAGTCCACTACATTGTTGATCCTGCAACCTGGTAAGTCCACTACATTGTTGATCCTGCAACCTGGCAAGTCCACTACATTGTTGATCCTGCAACCTGGCAAGTCCACTACATTGTTGAGCATTGTTGACCTGGCAAGTCCACTACATTGTTGATCCTGCAACCTGGCAAGTCCACTACATTGTTGATCCTACAACCTGGCAAGTCCACTACATTGTTGATCCTGCATCCTGGCAAGTCCACTACATTGCTGATCATGCAACCTGGCAAGTCCACTACATTGTTGTTCACGCAACCTGGCAAGTCCACTACATTGATGATCCTGCAACCTGGCAAGTCCACTACATTGTTGATCCTGCAACCTGGCAAGTCCACTACATTGTTGATCCTGCAACCTGGCAAGTCCACTACATTGTTGATCCTGCAACCTGGCAAGTCCACTACATTGTTGATCCTGCAACCTGGCAAGTCCACTACATTGTTGATCCTGCAACCTGGCAAGTCCACTACATTGTTGATCCTGCAACCTGGCAAGTCCACTACATTGTTGATCCTGCAACCTGGTAAGTCCACTACATTGTTGATCCTGCAACCTGGCAAGTCCACTACATTGTTGATCCTGCAACCTGGCAAGTCTACTACATTGTTGATCCACTACATTGTTGATCCTGCAACCTGGTAAGTCCACTACATTGTTGATCCTGCAACCTGGTAAGTCCACTACATTGTTGATCCTGCAACCTGGCAAGTCCACTACATTGTTGATCCTGCAACCTGGCAAGTCCACTACATTGTTGATCCTGCAACCTGGCAAGTCCACTACATTGTTGATCCTGCAACCTGGCAAGTCCACTACATTGTTGATCCTGCAACCTGGTAAGTCCACTACATTGTTGATCCTGCAACCTGGCAAGTCCACTACATTGTTGATCCTGCAACCTGGCAAGTCCACTACATTGTTGATCCTGCAACCTGGCAAGTCCACTACATTGTTGATCCTGCAACCTGGTAAGTCCACTACATTGTTGATCCTGCAACCTGGTAAGTCCACTACATTGTTGATCCTGCAACCTGGTAAGTCCACTACATTGTTGATCCTGCAACCTGGCAAGTCCACTACATTGTTGATCCTGCAACCTGGTAAGTCCACTACATTGTTGATCCTGCAACCTGGTAAGTCCACTACATTGTTGATCCTGCAACCTGGTAAGTCCACTACATTGTTGATCCTGCAACCTGGTCCACTAAGTAAGTCCACTACATTGTTGATCCTGCAACCTGGCAAGTCCACTACATTGTTGATCCTGCAACCTGGCAAGTCCACTACATTGTTGATCCTGCAACCTGGTAAGTCCACTACATTGTTGATCCTGCAACCTGGTAAGTCCACTACATTGTTGATCCTGCAACCTGGTAAGTCCACTACATTGTTGATCCTGCAACCTGGCAAGTCCACTACATTGTTGATCCTGCAACCTGGTAAGTCCACTACATTGTTGATCCTGCAACCTGATCCTGCAACCTGGTAAGTCCACTACATTGTTGATCCTGCAAGTCAACTACATTGTTGATCCTGCAACCTGGCAAGTCCACTACATTGTTGATCCTGCAACCTGGTAAGTCCACTACATTGTTGATCCTGCAACCTGGTAAGTCCACTACATTGTTGATCCTGCAACCTGGTAAGTCCACTACATTGTTGATCCTGCAACCTGGCAAGTCCACTACATTGTTGATCCTGC
Source organism: Cherax quadricarinatus (assembly GCF_038502225.1). Classification (NCBI taxonomy): domain Eukaryota; kingdom Metazoa; phylum Arthropoda; class Malacostraca; order Decapoda; family Parastacidae; genus Cherax; species Cherax quadricarinatus. The sequence goes on from NW_027195590.1 coordinate 108,509, forward strand.
AACCTGGCAAGTCCACTACATTGTTGATCCTGCAACCTGGTAAGTCCACTACATTGTTGATCCTGCAACCTGGCAAGTCCACTACATTGTTGATCCTGCAACCTGGCAAGTCCACTACATTGTTGATCCTGCAACCTGGCAAGTCCACTACATTGTTGATCCTGCAACCTGGCAAGTCCACTACATTGTTGATCCTGCAACCTGGTAAGTCCACTAAGTCTGCAACCTGGCAAGTCCACTACATTGTTGATCCTGCAACCTGGCATCTCCACTACATTGTTGATCCTGCAACCTGGCAAGTCCACTACATTGTTGACTGCAACCTGGCAAGTCCACTACATTGTTGATCCTGCAACCTGGCAAGTCCACTACATTGTTGATCCTGCAACCTGGCAAGTCCACTACATTGTTGATCCTGCAACCTGGCAAGTCCACTACATTGTTGATCCTGCAACCTGGCAAGTCCACTACATTGTTGATCCTGCAACCTGGCAAGTCCACTATCCTGCAACCTGGCAAGTCCACTACATTGTTGATCCTGCAACCTGGCAAGTCCACTACATTGTTGATCCTGCAACCTGGCAAGTCCACTACATTGTTGATCCTGCAACCTGGCAAGTCCACTACATTGTTGATCCTGCAACCTGGTAAGTCCACTACATTGTTGATCCTGCAACCTGGCAAGTCCACTACATTGTTGATCCTGCAACCTGGCAAGTCCACTACATTGTTGATCCTGCAACCTGGCAAGTCCACTACATTGTTGATCCTGCAACCTGGTAAGTCCACTACATTGTTGATCCTGCAACCTGGCAAGTCCACTACATTGTTGATCCTGCAACCTGGCAAGTCCACTACATTGTTGATCCTGCAACCTGGCAAGTCCACTACATTGTTGATCCTGCAACCTGGCAAGTCCACTACATTGTTGATCCTGCAACCTGGCAAGTCCACTACATTGTTGATCCTGCAACCTGGCAAGTCCACTACATTGTTGATCCTGCAACCTGGCAAGTCCACTACATTGTTGATCCTGCAACCTGGCAAGTCCACTACATTGTTGATCCTGCAACCTGGTAAGTCCACTACATTGTTGATCCTGCAACCTGGCAAGTCCACTACATTGTTGATCCTGCAACCTGGCAAGTCCACTACATTGTTGATCCTGCAACCTGATCCTGCAACTACAAGTCCACTACATTGTTGATCCTGCAACCTGGTAAGTCCACTACATTGTTGATCCTGCAACCTGGCAAGTCCACTACATTGTTGATCCTGCAACCTGGTAAGTCCACTACATTGTTGATCCTGCAACCTGGCAAGTCCACTACATTGTTGATCCTGCAACCTGGTAAGTCCACTACATTGTTGATCCTGCAACCTGGTAAGTCCACTACTTTGTTGATCCTGCAACCTGGTAAATCCTCCACACTTTTGATCCTGCAACCTGGCAAGTCCACTACATTGTTTATCCTACAACCTGGCAAGTCCCCTACATTGCTGATCCTGCAACCTGCAAGTCCACTACTTTGTTGATCCTGCAACCTGGTAAATCCTCCACACTGTTGATCCTGCAACCTGGCAAGTCCACTACATTGTTGATCCTGCAACCTGCAACCAAGTCCACTACATTGTTGATCCTGCAACCTGGCAAGTACACTACATTGTTGATCCTGCAACCTGGCAAGGTACATTGTTGATCCTCCACTACATTGTTGATCCTGCAACCTGGCAAGTCCACTACATTGTTGATCCTGCAACCTGGTAAGTTCACTACTTTGTTGATCCTGCAACCTGGCAAGTCCCACATTGTTACATTGTTGATCCTGCAACCTGGCAACCAAGTCCACTACATTGTTGATCCTGATACCTGGTAAATCCTCCACATTGTTGATCCTGCAACCTGGTAAGTCCACTACATTGTTGATCCTGCAACCTGGCAAGTCCACTACATTGTTGATCCTGCAACCTGGCAAGTCCACTACATTGTTGATCCTGCAACCTGGTCCACTACAATCCTGCAACCTCCACTATATTGTTGATCCTGCAACCGAGCAAGTCCACTACATTGTTGATCCTGCAACCTGGCAAGTCCACTACATTGTTGATCCTACAACCTGGCAAGTCCACTACATTGTTGATCCTGCAACCTGGCAAGTCCTGCAACCTGGTAAGTCCACTACATTGTTGATCCTGCAGCCTGGCAAGTCCACTACATTGTTGATCCTGCAAACTGGCTAAGTCTGCAACCTGGTAAATCCTCCACACTGTTGATCCTGCAACCTGGTAAGTCCACTACATTGTTGATCCTGCAACCTGGCAAGTCCACTACATTGCTGATCCTGCAACCTGGCAAGTCCACTACATTGTTGATCCTGCAACCTGGCAAGTCCACTACATTGTTGATCCTGCAACCTGGCAAGTCCACTACATTGTTGATCCTGCAACCTGGCAAGTCCACTACATTGTTGATCCTGCAACCTGGTAAGTCCACTACATTGTTGATCCTGCAACCTGGCAAGTCCTCCGCTACATTGTTGATCCTGCAACCTGGCAAGTCCACTACATTGTTGATCCTGCAACCTGGTAAGTCCACTACATTGTTGATCCTGCAACCTGGCAAGTCCACTACATTGTTGATCCTGCAACCTGGCAAGTCCACTACATTGTTGATCCTGCAACCTGGCAAGTCCACTACATTGTTGATCCTGCAACCTGGCAAGTCCACTACATTGTTGATCCTGCAACCTGGCAAGTCCACTACATTGTTGATCCTGCAACCTGGCAAGTCCACTACATTGTTGATCCTGCAACCTGGCAAGTCCACTACATTGTTGATCCTGCAACCTGGCAAGTCCACTACATTGTTGATCCTGCAACCTGGCAAGTCCACTACATTGTTGATCCTGCAACCTGGCAAGTCCACTACATTGTTGATCCTGCAACCTGGCAAGTTTGCAACATTATCGATCCTGCAACCTGGCAAGTCCACCACATTGTTGATCCTCCACATTGTTGATCCTGCAACCTGGCTAAGTCAACCACTACATTGTTGATCCTGCAACCTGGCAAGTCCACTACATTGTTGATCCTGCAACCTGGCAAGTCCACTACATTGTTGATCCTGCAACCTGGCAAGTCCACTACAATATTGACCCTGCAACCTGGCAAGTCGGGGACGTCTCAGGACGTTAGTCCATCTCCATTCGTTCTTCTCGTTGATTGACAGGTGACCCTCTCTGTCATCCAAGCTGAAAAGATAGAAAGGTTACCCACTGCTTAAATAATCACTCTCCATGATAAGTACAATACCTAAAAGACGTGGTGATTATTACAACAGTCAACTTAGAGCAAGGCTGAAAAGACTAAGTTTATTATTGGTCAAAAGTGAAGCTTTCAACCAATAAATCCACTAGAATACAAGGCAGGCATGTACTTACAGTAGTGTTGGGAGCTGTGAGTCGAGTGATTTACTGTTTGACCAGAGCCCCACACGTCACCTTTCGGGGTGGGGGGGAAGAGGGGAAGGGATAGCGGGAGCTAGACTGACCCTACGTTAACAAGCAGCCGGCAATCAAACTATCACTTTAGGGGTGGGGGAGAAAAGGCGGGAATAGCGGGAGCTGGACTTACCCTACCTTAACAAGTAGCCGGCAATGAAACTATTGTTACTATATACTCCCTCTCTACTCCTATCTATTGAACTTTTCCCTCACACTCCCCCATTCCAAGACTTATAGTCAAGGAGTATAAGAAGAATAGGTGAGGAAAAAGTTCTAACATGTGGAAGTCGCATAAGGCAACAAATCTTCTACTGACTGTCACGACTTAACCAGTCAGAGAAATAATTGGATGAACCATTGATATACACAATATGGAACTTAAAAGCCTGGAGTGCCAATGTCCACCTCAAGAGGCGACTGTTGGTTCCCTTAAAAGTTTCTAGGTAGATCAAAGGTTTGTGGTCCGTTTCTAAAATGAATTCTTTTCCCAGCAAATAAAATTTAAGTTTGGAGATACCCCACACAAGGGCCAAACATTCCTTTTCTATGGTGGAGTATCTCGTTTCTGCGGGAAGGAGTTTCCGGTTTAGGAAGCATACAGGGAAGGGAGTACCATCATGGTATTGTAGTAACACTGCACCTAAGCCAGTATTGGAGGCATCAGTTCTTAAGCAAAATGTTTTATTAATATCTGGAATCTTAAGTATAGAGTCTTTCGAAAAGATGCTTTTAATTTCCCGAGCTACGTCGGAATTTTCAAGAGGTTCCTTCACAGACTTTTTAAGGAAGTTGGATAAGATGCCTGTAAGATCAGTAAGGTTCGGGATAAACCATGCATAAAAATTTACAGAACCAAGAAAGCTACGCATGAGCTTCTTGGTTTTGGGGAATTTAAATTCTAATAAAGCTTTGATCTTACTGGGGAGAGGATGCAGAGAGTTATTAGAAAGTATCAGTCCAAGATATCTAATCTTGTTATACCCAAGGAAGCATTTCTTCGGCTTGGCAGTGAGGCCATGTGAGCGTAACCTACGCAAAACTGATGTTAATGTTTGGATATGTTCTCCCCACGTGGATGTCATTACGTAAATGTTATCAAAATAAACTGAAACATTTGGCATATTACCCAAGACCTTTCTCATCAGTCTCACGTAGGTAGCACAGGCAGTTACCAAACCGAAGGGCATAGTTCTATACTGCATCAGTCCTTGGTGTGTAGGAAAATCGGTGTACTGCTTGGAAGAAGGATCTAACATTATGATATGCCTGCGCAATATCAATCTCTGAAAAGAAGGAAGAGTCATAAAATTTGTGTAGATCGCTATCTATTAAGGGCATAGGCTCAGCATCCCACCGAGTTATAGCATTAAGGCCTCTGAAGTCTATAGCAAGTCTATATGAATTATCCTCCTTAACCATGACTACTGGTGAACAATATGAAGATACTGAAGGTTCAATGATCTTTAGTTTTAATAATTTGTCTACCTCTCGGTCAAATGCATCCCTAAGGAGAACTGGAACTGGGTATAATTTCCGTTTGATAGGACTGTCCGTCAATAAGTCAATCTTATGGACTACCGTGGAGGTAACACCTGGAATATCAGTAAAGACGTCTGAAAAGTTACTCACACATTGAAGTAGTTCATGTCTCTTATGGTCATCCAAAGATTCATTAATATTAATGTTGGTTGCGCCCGAGTGGTCAAAAGTCACCAAGACATGTAGTTCTTCATCATAGTCTAAGTTAGAGGTGTCAATTACGCACACCTTACATTCTTCAGTTGTTGTATCAAGTTCGTGTGGAAAAACTAAGTCAAAGTTATTAAGGCAGTTAACCGAATTTCTTCGGTAATATTTCTTAAGGATGTTGATATGATAAAGCTTAGGTTTCCCCTTGACTTCTATGAGGTAGTCAACTTTCCCACAAATTTTTAATACTTTATATGGACCTTTCCATGCTACTAATAATTTATTTGACTTGATAGGCAAAAGTACAAGAACTTCATCTCCTACTTTAAAACTTCTCCTCTGACTTCTGGAATCAAAATAGGTTTTGTACTGGTCCATTGACAAGCTTAGGTTTGTCGAAACTATGTCAGAGGTCTCCTCAAGTTTGGATCTAAGGTCAAGGAGAAACTGGTAAGAAGACTGAACCTCAGCATTTACCTCCTCATTAGTCCATAAGTCATTAAGGATGGACAATGGGCATCTGGCCTGTCTACCATAGAGAAGTTCAAAAGGTGAAAACCCTAAAGAGTCACTGGGAACTTCCCTCATGGCAAACAAAGCACAGGGTAGGTAACGATGCCACTCCTTAGGTTTAAGGGAGCAAAGTTTCCTTAAAATGGACTTGAGAATCGAATGCTGGCGCTCAATCCTCCCATTACAGCTTGGATGATAGGGTGTGGTGAAGAGAGGCTTCACTCCCAGAAGTTGGTAGAGATGTTGCATTAAGTCAGATGTGAATTGTGTGCCACGGTCAGACAAAATTTCTCTAGGGATGCCCACTCTGGAGAAGATGGACAAAAGGGCTTCAGCCACCTCTGTAGTAGTCATGGTCTTTAAGGGTATGGCTTCAGGGAAACTCGAAGCATAATCAACTAATGTTAATATATGTCTATGTCCCCCAGATGAAAGTGGAGATAAAGGACCAACGATGTCAATAGCTACTCTTTCAAACGGTACCGTAAAGACTGGCATTTTGGCCATAGGTACTCGCCTGGTACCTCGGAAGGATGACAGTTGGCAAACTTTACACGATCTACAATAGGTAGTGACATCTGAGGACATTTTTGGCCAAAAATAGGTTTCCCTAATTTTATTTAAGGTTTTACGATGCGAGAAATGTCCGGCCACTGGCAGGTCATGAGCCATTTTAAGAACAGTCTCTCTGCATTGACTTGGAACAACTAAGATGGAATAGTCTATCTCATCTGAATTTAATTTGAATACTGACTTGTACAAGATACCTTTTATATATTCAAATTTATATGAAAAGTTTTTCCTTTGGATAACTTGATTTTGTTTAGCGGCATTATGACAATTCTGAGGAGAAGAGCAATTAGTGATGATATCATTAATGTATCTGAGGGGTTGTTGCATCACTAGCGTAACTACGAAAGTGACAACACTAGTGTAATTGCATAACTAACATCACTATTATAACTACAGGACAGTGACGTCCCTAGCATAGCTACAGTAACACCATTAGTGGAACCGCATTACAACAGTTTCAAAACCCCTCCAGTTAAGAGGTGGGTCCTGGAGCTGAGATTCGACCTTTTAACTCCACCACAAATATCATATTATTATAACATATTATAACATATTATGAGCCATAAGTACATAAAATTTAACAGAAACAATAGAGATTTTTATTATTATTATTATTATTATTATTATTATTATTATTATTATTATTATTATTATTATTATTATTATTATTATTATTATTATGATTATGATTAGTAGTAGTAGTAGAGTACTCGTAGTAGTAGTGGTAGTAGTACTATACTAACAGCGCCTGGGAAATGGCTGGTAAATTGGTTTGTTCGGGGGAAGGAGAAGGGTAGCTGTAATTACTTAGATCATGAGCCCTACACCTGCATCAAGGTACCTCCTTTGCTGGAATAACATCAGAGATCTATACACATGTATCATTCTGACGACGGTCCCGCCTTTAATCCTCTATCCTCCGAAATCAAACTTGTGTTCAACTCAGACATTGTTTGTCCAGTAATACGTCAGCAGGGGGTGGTAAGCATTTAGGGTGGTGGTGGTTGTGGGGTGGAATGGTGGCGGTGGTGGGTGGGGTGATGGGTTGGGGATGTTGACCTCTTCAAGGGAGGAGCTTCTTGGCGTGGTGAGGAGGCTCTTGATCTGAGGAATTAGACCTGTTGGTCTCCTTCCTCAGACCGAACCTAATTACCTCCAATCCCCCCTTCCCAATCCCATCCTCCCTTGCTCCTGTCCTCCTCCTCCTCCCCGTCCCTCCCTTATTCCCTTCCTCTTTTTAACCTATGGGATTCTTCCCACAGGCATGCTAGTTCCTGGGTAGGGGAAAAGGTACCAGGATCCATCCCATTCCGTTGAGGTTCTTGGCGGTGGTGTAGTTTGCCGTGGAATCTGGATCGCCTGGGGATGTCCCGATTTCCCTCTGGTCTCCCCGGGGGGGAGGGGGTGGCTTTGTGTGTCTTTCGGGTGACAGGTGTATCTCTGGAGGCTGCCTTTCGGATTCCGGGGGTGGTGGCCAAAGGAGGTAAGCTTTGTGGCGGGCATCCGGCTGCCCTCTCTTTTGTCCACGAAGTTAGCCCGGCAGATGTGAGGTTGCTATCCCGGATTGCTGGTTTACTGGCAAGAAGGGTAGGGTATGGCACGGGTTCCACGCCGCATCTGCGCTACTTGCGGTGCTGAGGTCCTCTTGGGCACGGAGGGAGATTTCCGGCCCTTTCATTCCTCCTAGGAACTATTCCTCTTTCCTCCCTTTTTTTTATTTTTTTTTTATTTTTATTTTCTTCTTTTTTTCTTAAAAACAAAAAGAAAGAAGTAACCTAACTATGGAGGACCCAATCCATGACCAAGCTACCCCCGGGCCCCTTCCTGTTACCGCACCCCGTTCTGACCCTGCCTCGTTTTTTGACCACTCTTCAGACACTTCTAATGCCCCTATACCTCTTACTGGTGCTGTTTCATCACCCACTTCATGTACCGGTGTTTCGACTGACTCCGATACATCTAACCTCCGCTCTTAATTGACTATGCTTCCGGCCTCTCCCTTTAAGGTGCGGCAATTTTCGAATCGCCAGCCCGTCCCAAGTCAGACCCAACTCCGGTCCCACTCCTAAACGCCAACGACATTTGCCTGATGATGCTTCTTCGCCACCTTCTCGTTCTACTCAGAAAAGACCAACACGTCATGCACTCCGTTTCCACGCTCAGTTTCGGAATGCACAATGGACTTCCTTTATTGCCTATCTTTCCGACCATAGTATTGGCAAGGCGCTCCTACACCATGTTGGTAGAGATATTTCCTTTCACACTCTCAGGAGCGGTACACGCATCATCACTGTCCAGAATGCTACCCAAGCTCATGATCTTTCTCTTCTTTCACATATCGATACTATTCCTGTCACTATCGAAAAACATCATTCCCTCAATTCTTGTAGTGGTACTGTCATTCTGCCCCATACCATAGTCCAACAGAATTTCCAGACATGTGGCGATGACATTCTCGAACAGCTGCTTAGGCCTCCGAGGTAATCTACCATCCTTCCTTAAGAACTTCTTAACTGACAAACATTTATGTGTTCGGGTTAATAATATGCTCTCCCCGGACTTTGTCCAAGCTGAAGGTGTCCCCCAAGGATGTATTCTGAGCACAACACATTTTCTCCTTGCTATAAATGATTTGGCCTCCCTTCTTCCATCCAATATTTGGTCATCACTCTATGTTGATGACTTCGCTATTGCTGGTGCAGGCGCTGACTGTCACCTCATTACAGTTTCTCTCCAGCATGCGGTCAACCGTGTTTCTAATTGGGCCACCACACATGGGCTTAAATTTTCCAGTACTAAAACTCACCAAATTGCTTTCACTAGACGTTCTATCATCTCTGATCATCCTTTGTACCTCTATGGCTCACGTATCCCTGAACGTGATACGTGAGCCATAGAGGTACAAAGCCTTCTCTTTGACCGTAGGTTATCCTGGAAATCTCACATTACCTCTCTGAAGGCAACTTGTCACAGCTGGCTGAACCTTCTTAAAACCCTTGCTCATCTTTCATGGGAAGCTGATCGTCGGACTCTCTTTCGCCTACATTCAGCCCTCATTTTATCGAATTCGATTATGGTGACCAGATCTATTCGGCGGCCTCTCCTGCTACTCTCTCTAGCCTTAATCCCATCCATCACCAGGGATTACGTTTATGCCTTGGTACTTTTCGCTCTTCCCCTATTGAGAGCCTCTGTGCAGAAGCGAATATTTCATCCTTGTCCGATCGCCGTGATGCCCGTTGCCTTCGCTACTATGTTCGCTCTCATGATCTCCACAATCCTTCCATACGTAGAATAGTCACCGATGTAGGTAGACATTCTTTATATGTTCGTCTCCCCTGTTTGCTCCGTCCCTTTTCTCTTCGCCTACATTCGCTCTTGTCTTCCCTTCAGTTACCACCTTTCTATGTTTATGTAGCATCTAACTTTTCCCTGCCTCCCCTGGGAAGTTCCAGCTGTTCGAGTCTGTTCTTTCTCACTCCCTTGCGCGAAAGCCCAACTTCCTACGGTAGCTTCTCGCTCTCTTTTTCTTGACCACTTCCGCTTTCATTCTCATGCCATCGCAGTGTACACAGATGGCTCTAAGTCTTCTGATGGGGTCGCATTCGCAGCAATGTTTCCGGACAGTGTCGTGCGAGGGAATTTACTATCCTTGGCTAGCATTTTTACTGCTGAATTGTATGCCATTCTTGCAGCACTTAACCGTATTGTATCTATGCCTGTGTCATCATTTGTGGTTGTTTCAGACTCCCTTAGTGCTTTACAGGCTATACGAAAATTTGATACACCTCACCCCCTAGTTCTCCGTATCCAACTTTGGTTACGCCGTATCTTTACCAAACATAAAGATATTGTTTTTTGTTGGGTCCCTGACCATGTTGACGTACAGGGCAATGAACAGGCAGACACTGCTGCGCAGTTAGCAGCACATGACCTTCCAGTTTCATATAGAGGTGTTCCATTTCCGGACTATTTTGCTGTAATAGTTACCCACCTCCGCACCCGTTGGCAACAACGTTGGTCTGAACTGCTCAATAACAAACTTCATTCTAATAAACCGAGTATAGGTTACTGGCCGTCTTCTTGTCATGAATGTAGAGGTTGGGAGACTACTCTTTCCCATCTTCGCATTGGCCACACTCGTCTTATTCACGGGTATCTCATGGAGAGGCGCCCTGTTCCTCTCTGTGAGAATAGTCAGGTTCTAGTATCTGTTAGCCACATTCTGTTAGACTGCCCACTCTATCCACGGGCAAGCAGAATTTACCTCCAACGTGTCTCCGCTCTACTACTCTCTCTTTACCTTCCCTTCTTGCTGATGGACCCTCCTTTAACCCAGACTCTCTCATTGACTTTTTGACAACTGATTTACTCCACAAACTCATGATGATACCTTTAGCACTCCCCTCAGCCCTCTCTACCTCACTCTTCCTATCCTCTTCCCCTGCACTATCCACTGCCCCGCTGTTCTCCGTACCCTACTAATCATCCCTCTCCCTTTTGCCACCCGATACCTTCGCTTACTTCCCTGCCCTGCAGCGCTGTATAGCCCTTGTGGTCAAGCGCTTCTTTTTGAATATAATAATGGGGATGTTGAGGTGGTGGTGTTGGTTGTGGTTATATTGCAGTTGGTGGGTTGAAGTAGTGTTGTTGTTGCTGTTGTTGAAGGTATTGAGATGTGCATGTTTCTCCTTCCAAAGTAGAGTCTGATATATGTAACTATCTTACAGTTTTAAATCGAAAATCTGAGCTCAGTGCATAAAACAAGGTGTAAATTGCACCTATCTTTACTGAATAAAGACAATTTAATATAAATATTTACTGTCTGTATGAGAAACAAGTCACAATATATCATATTTAAGTAATATTTGATTACAAGTTAATCAGTATACATGCCAGAATGTTAGTTAATCAACAAACAAAAAATTACTGCTACGCTCAACCCAGGACTAGTCGTATAAAAGTTACACTCACAAAATTCTTAGTGCATCCGTAACTAGTGTACATGCTAGTACGATTTACTAGCATATATACTAGCGAGTCCACACAGTACATATGTGTGCAGATGCCATCAAGTGTAAGATTACATCCCCATAATACAATATGTAGACATAAATAAAACAGCCAAAGGCAGTCCATTCATTTATAGCATTAGCTGAGTCCACACAGCTGGAGAAATACTAAATTATTCACTATTTAGAATACAAAAACAAACCATTTCCTGAGACTGAGTACACTCCAGAGAACTTCTGAGACAAATTCCACACAAATCAGTATAAAGGTTAATGCTTGTGTGTGGTGTGTTACGGATACCGTGAACGACACAGTGGTGACTTGTGCTGCAAGAAATTATGGTCTGTAAAAAAAAAAAAAAACATACCACGGGCGGGATAGAACCGATGATCAGACGGGATAGAACCGATGATCAGACGGGATAGAACCGATGATCAGACGGGATAGAACCGATGATCAGACGGGATAGAACCGATGATCAGAGAGTCATTAAACTCCAGACCGACGCGGGTTCTATCCCCACCTTTAATATGGTTTGTTTGCAATCCTGTCATTACGATTTCGTGAGTTATGTTCTCTATTGAACAAATCTGGCAAATTAAATTCAGTGGCTGACGTGAGTGTCAGGGATGAAGGACACAAACAGGAAATGTTGCATTGACTAAAAGACTCTCAAAAAACAGTCCAAAAAGTGGAAATACGCCCCAAATAAAATAAATGCTGCACAGTTGTATATTAATTTAATGGTAGTAGTGGTTGAGTGACGTTTAAGGTGGATTGACAGGGGTATATTTGCTTCAACATTTTTGCAGGCATAGAGCAATGTACGAGGTAATGAGACTGACAGAATTTTCCAAATAATTCACTGAATGAAGTATTTCTTCCTCCTCAATATTTTCCTTCTAGTAGGCTAAAACTCTGGGCGAAAAATACTTATGTTTATTCTCCGGTTAGTCAACATTATGTACTCGCCTATTTGTACTCACCTATTTGTACTCACCTATTTGTGGTTGCAGGGGTCGAGTCATATCTCCTGGCCCCGCCTCTTCACTAATTGCTACTAGGTCCTCTCTCTCCCTGCTCCATGAGCTTTATCATACCTCGCCTTAAAGCTATGTATGGTTCCCGCCTCCACTACTTCACTTTCTAGGCTATTCCACGGTCTGACTATTCTATGACTGAAGAAATACTTCCTAACATCCCTTTGATTCATCTGAGTCTTCAACTTCCAATTGTGACCTCTTGTGTCTGTGTCCCATCTCTGGAACATCCCGTCTTTGTCTAATGTGTGTGTGTGTGTGTGTGTGTGTGTGTGTGTGTGTGTAACATTCTGTCCCCGTCCACCTTGTCAATTCTTCCTTTTATACGTCGTTATCATGTTTCCCCTATCCCTCGTTTCCATCAGTGTCGTTCAGTTGATAGGTAAGACACATAGGCAACAGTTTAAGCAACTTTATTCCGAAACGTTTCGCCTACACAGTAGGCTTCTTCAGTCGAATACAGATAATTCCTGACTATAGAACTGAACTTCTACAGGCTGACGGACTGACAACCTCAAATTCTACGACTTCAAGGGTGATGGACTGATTACATCGTCTTCACATCTCTACTGTTCCTGCCTACTTTCTGTATTCGACTGAAGAAGCCTACTGTGTAGGCGAAACGTTTCGGAATAAAGTTGCTTAAACTGTTGCCTATGTGTCTTACCTACCAACCTGTCGGTATTGTATACCATTTTGATGTTTGGGTTCCACATTGGTCCTGAGTACTCCAAAAATAAATAACAAAAAGGCACAATACACAAATAACCCGCACATAGGAGAGAGGAGCTTAAGACGTTTCGGTCCGACTTGAACCATTTACAAAGTCACACTGCGTACTCCAATATGGGCCTGACTTACAAGGTGTACAGTGTCGTGAATGAATCCTTACTTAGATGTGTGTGTGTGTGTGTGTGTGTGTGTGTGTGTGTGTGTGTGTGTGTGTGTGTCAGAACGAGACAGAACGACATATTGTGGAGATGAGGCATTTGCCTATCTCCATTTGTGTTGGTCGCTGGGGAAACTCGCATCCCTTTGCAATTCATCACTGGTGAATTTCCTTCAGAATACAACCCACCTCCCACAACAAACTAGACGTCCACTGTTTGATTGCATCACTTGATTACAGCCTTTACTCCATTTCTGCTTTATTTTCTCTCCTTTAAACCCTTCAGGCAAGAGCAAACAACCGAACTATGCTGTGTAATACTCCTCTCTCAACAGATTCCTGTGAATGTGTTCTTCGTTTAATGATAAATCGTATCACGAGAACGAATATGTCAACGTCTATAACTTACAAACACAATATCTAAAAGGGAAGATAATGTATTTCTTAAAAAAAAACAATATACAGTCGCCACCACCAAAAATGTATCGTGTATGAACATAATATCGAAAGCAAAAATATGTCTCAGGTTTAAAAAATTTTAATAACCAATATACGGAATACATATTTTATAAAAACAGGACTGAAAATTGAGCTAGAAAAGCCGAAGATTTTAGTTTCAATAACGAGGAAAGGAAACATACATATTGCAAGAGATAGTATAACAGTGACAAGCGTCAGAACTAGTGTAAGAGGAAGCAATATACAGGTACATCATAGCCTAATTGAATTTGAATTTAATTTTGAAATTGAAACTAGTGTAAGAGGAAGCATTATTCAGGTACATCATAGCCTAATTGAATTTGAATTTAATTTTGAAATTGAAACTAGTGTAAGAGGAAGCATTATACAGGTACATCATAGCCTAATTGAATTTGAATTTAATTTTGAAATTGAAACTAGTGTAAGAGGAAGCATTATACAGGTACATCATAGCCTAATTGAATTTGAATTTAATTTTGAAATTGAAGCTACTAGCTAATTGTACCGAGTATATGGTCAGGAGGACTGAATGAGGAAACTTAGAAGAATAAGAACCACACCCGATAAGTGTTAGCCAGAGTATAAATGATAATAGTATTTACAGTATCATCACATGTAATATATAATTTATCATTTATCTGTATATTTCTTTTATATTATCAAAAAAATACCTAACCTGTCACATATGTTTATTTGCTGCTAATTAGAGAGCATTAGTAAAACATAAAATTATGACGACTGATATATAAAAACCACGAGACCATTAAGTGTCGATACCCATGAAAAATATTATATGTATATATACATGTATATATATATATATATATATATATATATATATATATATATATATATATATATATATATATATATATATATATATATATATGTCGTGCCGAATAGGCAGAATTTGCGATCTTGGCTTAAATAGCAACGTTCATCTTGCCATATAGGACAAGTGAAAATTTGTGTATGCAATAATTTCGCCAAAATCGTTCTGAACCTAACGAAAAAAAATATATTTCTCTGTGTTTGCTTAGTATTAAATTATTGTAAACAAATCTAAAATATATTTAGTTGGGTTAGGCTAAAATAAATTGCGTTTCTTATAACAAGGTTACGTAAGTTTTCTAAGTTCCTTTTGGTGCAAAATTATAAATTTTTACATCAACATTAATGAAAAAAATATATCTTTAAACATATAAGAGAAAATTTGACAAAGGGCTTAATTTTAAATGAGTTCTTGCTAATTGACCAGTTTTACATATTCGGCACGACATATATATATATATATATATATATATATATATATATATATATATATATATATATATATATATATATATATATATATATATATATATATATATATATATATATATATATATATATATATATATATGTGTGTGTGTAATGTATACATATATAATATATATATATATATATATATATATATATATATATATATATATATATATATATATATATATATATATATATATATATATATATATATATATATATATATATATATATATATATATATATATATATATATATATATATATATATATATATATATATATATATATATATATATATATATATATATATATATATATATATATATTCAGGTTTCCCTGAATCCCTTCATAAATGCTACTTTGCTCACGCTCCAACAGCACGTCAAGTATTAAAAATCATTTGTCTCCATTCACTCCTATTAAATGTACTCACGCACGCTTGCTGGAAGTCCAAGCCCCTCGCACACAAAACCTCCTTTGCCGTAACCATCCTTCCAACCCTTCCTAGGCCAACCCCTACAATGCCTTCCCTCCACTACAGATTTATACACTCTCGAAGTCATTATGTTTTATGCCACTCTCTCTATATGTCCGGACCACCTCAACAACCCCTCCTCAGTCATCTGGATAATAGTTTTGGTAATCCCACACCTCCTTATTTCCAAACTACGAATTCTCTGCATTATATTCACACCACACATTGCCCTCAGACATGACATCTCCACTGCTTCCAGCCTTCTCCTCGCTGCAACATTCATCACCCATACTTCACACCCATATAAGAGCGTTGGTAAAACTATACTCTCATACATTCCCCTCTTTGCTTCCACGGACAAAGTTCTTTGTCTCCACAGACTCCTAAGTGCACCACTCACCCTTTTCCCCTCATCAGTTCTGTGATTCACCTCATCCTTCATAGACCCATCCGCTGACACGTCCACTCCCAAATATCTGAATACATTCACCGCCTCCATACTCTCTCCCTCCAATCTGATATCCAATCTTTCGTCACCTAAGCTGTTTGTTATCCTCATAACCTTACTCTTTCCTGTATTCACTTTTAATTTTCTTCTTTTACATACCCTACCAAATTCATCCACAAACCTCTGCAACTTCTCTTCAGAATCTCCCAAAAGCACAGTGTCATCAGCAAAGAGCAGCTGTGACAACACTTTGTGCTTGATTCTTTATCTTTTAACTCAACACCTCTTGCCAAGACCCTCGCATTCACTTCTCTTACAACCCCATCTAAAAATATATTGAACAACCACGGTGATATCACACACCCTTGTCTAAGGCCTACTTTTACTGGGAAATAATCTCCCTCTCTCCTACATACTCTAACCTGAGCCTCACTATCCTCGTAAAAACTCATCACTACTTTCAGTATCCTACCTCCTATACCATATACCTGCAACATCTACCACACACACACACACACACA
The DNA here is from genome assembly GCF_038502225.1 of Cherax quadricarinatus. Lineage (NCBI taxonomy): Eukaryota > Metazoa > Arthropoda > Malacostraca > Decapoda > Parastacidae > Cherax > Cherax quadricarinatus. The sequence continues at coordinate 124,957 of NW_027195590.1, forward strand.
CACACACACACACACACACACACACACACACACACACACACACATATATATATTTTTTTTTTATTATCACACCGGCCGATTCCCACCAAGGCAGGGTGGCCCGAAAAAGAAAAACTTTCACCATCATTCACTCCATCACTGTCTTGCCAGAAGGGTGCTTTACACTACAGTTTTTAAACTGCAACATTAACACCCCTCCTTCAGAGTGCAGGCACTGTACTTCCCATCTCCAGGACTCAAGTCCGGCCTGCCGGTTTCCCTGAATCCCTTCATAAATGTTACTTTGCTCACACTCCAACAGCACGTCAAGTATTAAAAACCATTTGTCTCCATTCACTCCTATCAAACACGCTCACGCATGCCTGCTGGAAGTCCAAGCCCCTCGCACACAAAACCTCCTTTACCCCCTCCCTCCAACCCTTCCTAGGCCGACCCCTACCCCGCCTTCCTTCCACTACAGACTGATACACTCTTGAAGTCATTCTGTTTCGCTCCATTCTCTCTACATGTCCGAACCACCTCAACAACCCTTCCTCAGCCCTCTGGACAACAGTTTTGGTAATCCCGCACCTCCTCCTAACTTCCAAACTACGAATTCTCTGCATTATATTCACACCACACATTGCCCTCAGACATGACATCTCCACTGCCTCCAGCCTTCTCCTCGCTGCAACATTCATCACCCACGCTTCACACCCATATAAGAGCGTTGGTAAAACTATACTCTCATACATTCCCCTCTTTGCCTCCAAGGACAAAGTTCTTTGTCTCCACAGACTCCTAAGTGCACCACTCACTCTTTTTCCCTCATCAATTCTATGATTCACCTCATCTTTCATAGACCCATCCGCTGACACGTCCACTCCCAAATATCTGAATACGTTCACCTCCTCCATACTCTCTCCCTCCAATCTGATATTCAATCTTTCATCACCTAATCTTTTTGTTATCCTCATAACCTTACTCTTTCCTGTATTCACCTTTAATTTTCTTCTTTTGCACACCCTACCAAATTCATCCACCAATCTCTGCAACTTCTCTTCAGAATCTCCCAAGAGCACAGTGTCATCAGCAAAGAGCAGCTGTGACAACTCCCACTTTGTGTGTGATTCTTTATCTTTTAACTCCACGCCTCTTGCCAAGACCCTCGCATTTACTTCTCTTACAACCCCATCTATAAATATATTAAACAACCACGGTGACATCACACATCCTTGTCTAAGGCCTACTTTTACTGGGAAAAAAATTTCCCTCTTTCCTACATACTCTAACTTGAGCCTCACTATCCTCGTAAAAACTCTTCACTGCTTTCAGTAACCTACCTCCTACACCATACACTTGCAACATCTGCCACATTGCCCCCCTATCCACCCTGTCATACGCCTTTTCCAAATCCATAAATGCCACAAAGACCTCTTTAGCCTTATCTAAATACTGTTCACTTATATGTTTCACTGTAAACACCTGGTCCACACACCCCCTACCTTTCCTAAAGCCTCCTTGTTCATCTGCTATCCTATTCTCCGTCTTACTCTTAATTCTTTCAATTATAACTCTACCATACACTTTACCAGGTACACTCAACAGACTTATCCCCCTATAATTTTTGCACTCTCTTTTATCCCCTTTGCCTTTATACAAAGGAACTATGCATGCTCTCTGCCAATCCCTAGGTACCTTACCCTCTTCCATACATTTATTAAATAATTGCACCAACCACTCCAAAACTATATCCCCACCTGCTTTTAACATTTCTATCTTTATCCCATCAATCCCGGCTGCCTTACCCCCTTTCATTTTACCTACTGCCTCACGAACTTCCCCCACACTCACAAATGGCTCTTCCTCACTCCTACAAGATGCTATTCCTCCTTGCCCTATACACGAAATCACAGCTTCCCTATCTTCATCAACATTTAACAATTCCTCAAAATATTCCTTCCATCTTCCCAATACCTCTAACTCTCCATTTAATAACTCTCCTCTCCTATTTTTAACTGACAAATCCATTTGTTCTCTAGGCTTTCTTAACTTGTTAATCTCACTCCAAAACTTTTTCTTATTTTCAACAAAATTTGTTGATAACATCTCACCCACTCTCTCATTTGCTCTCTTTTTACATTGCTTCACCACTCTCTTAACTTATATATATATATATATATATATATATATATATATATATATATATATATATATATATATATATATATATATATGTATATATATATATATATATATATATATATATATATATATATATATATATATATATATATATATATATATATATATATATATATATATATATATATACATATGCAAAACAACCACTCTGAAAGAATAGAGAAATTCCAAGCGCTTTCGTGACTACTCACATTATCAAGGAACATAGTTCTTTGATAATGTGAGTAATCACGAAAGCGCTTGGAATTTCTCTATTCTTTCAGAGTGGTTGTTTTGCATATTTTGAAATCACCTGTTTACTGTGATCTTATTGCATATATATACATATATATATATATGTGTGTATATATATATATATATATATATATATATATATATATATATATATATATATATATATATATATATATATATATATATATATATATATATATTTAATAAATATAGGGAGGTACCACCTCTAGAACTTTACTGAGGACCCTCATCCTCAGAGAAGACAATAAACGTATCTCATGGAAACTCAAGGTTCTTCCCTGAGCTGTTTGAATATTTTCTTCTCCTACCACCCCTTACATTCTCTATTGTATATGAACTTTATTAATAGACAGAATACATAGACAGAAAACACAAACATGAATACATTGGAACAATACATCAAAGAATCTCCTCCAGCTTCTCCGAAGCCGGACACGAACCCAGTATGCAGCATGCATTTCCCCTCTGGATGGCCATGCTCAGGCGCTGGAACATGAAAGTGGCTGCCCTTGGGTCCCTGGTGGTGTCGATGAGTCTGGAACCCAGTTATTTAAGGAAACGTGTGGCATGTTTCCCCCATGATCCCATGGTCTCTGATCCCACTGGGACAAATTGATACTGTTGGCTTATGTCCCTGTACTTGCTGATCTTGTGCTAATCCCTGTGATCAGCAGCTCCTCCCTGTCCCCCGACACTGTGAGGGATGTAGGTGTCAGCCAGCGTCGGGGCTTTTTCTCAGCTGGGCATCCAGCTGTAGCAAGGGTTCTCTTAATGATGTCGTTGACTTCATTGTGTCTTGCATGCCAGCCCTTGGTTTTGGAACAGTTAAGACCATGTAGACCATATTGGTCGACTTGCGCATCGCCTCAAATACACATATATTCCGTTTGAATTGGGGAAGCAAGGCGCAGAGCCACTGCGATACGGAGGATCTTAGGGTCGAGGAGTGTTCCCACTGCCGAAATGAGAACTGTTTGGAGGAAGTGTCTGGAGTGATGTACACTCACGGCTTGGAGATGGGCAGTCTTCCTGTCTGATGTTACAGCCCTAAGCATGTTGGCAAGCACCTTTTCAGCGGTGGGACCATTCTAATTTGGCTGTTTGTAGACCAGTGCTGCACTAGATTTTGGTGCTGGAGTAGCAAGAGCCTCCCATTCAGTGACTGGCATAGCTAAGGTCCTGTATTCCTGCTTAGTCACTGGGGTTGTCCTGAAGAATTTGCTTTGTTAACTCATTTGATCCTATGGAAGAAGATAGGAAAGCTGGTTGGGCACCTGGGGAGGATTTGCATACTCCCATATATATGTCATGCCATATAGGTAAAGCTTGAATTTTGGCTTAAATATCAACGCTTTTCTTGCCGAATAAGGAAGCGAAAATTTGTGTATTCAATTATTTCGCAAAATTCATTTTGAAACAAAAAAAAACAAATATTTTATTGTGTTTATTTAGTATTAAATTATTGTAAAGTTACCTAAAATATATTTAGTTAGATCATGCTAAATTAAATTGCGCTTCTCATAATAAGGTTAGGTAAGTTTTCTAAGGTTCTTTTGGTACAAAATTATTAATTTTTGCATTAATATAAATAAAAAATGTATCTTTAAACGTATCTTTAAATGAGTTCTTGCTAACTGACCAATTTTAGCTATTCGGAATGACTTATATTTATGCAAAACAACCACATACGAAGTTAAATAATAACTGTAAGCCTTTCGTGTTGTAATGAACACATCATCAGGAACTTACAAAGTTGCAGAAATGAGCAAGAAATCTCAGTAGATTTGTTCCGAGGGACGCTTGCTGAGACTGAGGGCGGGAGGAGAGGCAGGAAACATACAGCGCTCCAGGCACACGAGTGCCTAGTGCCGGACAGATTGAGTATTAGAGGAATAGAGGATAGTCAGCCCACAAGCAATGGTACTGGAGTGGTTAACTAGCCAGATTAACACTGGTAACATAACGGTTATCAAAATTATCAATCGGACTTCAGAACAACGTAAAGGAATTTACATGCTGAATATAGATGTGTCTGGCAAATGTCTTAGGGAAACTCCACACATTTAACGAAAACTGCTTAAGGGCAAGCTCCCTTAAAGGTCGAGCTTCAAGAGGGAGGAAGAAACCCAAGTCTTAATTACTTGGAGTGAAAATCTGGCACCTAAGACAATCCAGAGTATTCATATAAGAATCCGGTTTTAGACAGTGCGAAATAACCCCTCATAACACGACTGTGTTTGTCCTGCCATACATTGAGAATTTATCATTCCTACCGAATGCCCCCAAGAGACTCGATATACAAGATGTTTTTAAGAATTCAAGGAATGTTAAGAGTATGTTGATCAAGAATTCCTAGAAACATTATGTAAGAGGCGTGTACAGGATTGGGTGCAAAGGCGGTAACTTATCCTAAGAGAAACCGGCAAACCTTTAAATGTTAGAATTATGCAACATCAGTATTCAGTAAGAACTGCTCAAAGAATCAAAGGTGATATTCAACCACACAGAAGAGTTTTCAATAATGCAGAGACGTGGGCTGAGGCGAATATCATTATTTCATGTACTTCGTGTGTTCTTGGGTAGCGAGTATAACATTCAGTGCCGCTGGATGTGCTACTCTTTAAGGATCGTATGGTCCAGTGGATTTGGCCGTCATGTGTTTTCGCCCACCATGAGGCAGGCCAAAGCAGCATGGGTTCGAGTCCTTGGCTAGTGCAGTGTTATTGATATATATATATATGTATATGTATATATGCAAGGAATTCGCAAGAGCAGGCGAAATATACACAAACACTGATCTCTGGCTGAAGGAGACTCGAACCTACGAACCTTGGAACAAGGTACGCAGTGCTATACCATTCTCACCACACTGGACAATACCTTGGCGTCCAGCTTGCTGCCTTGGATCAGAGTCTAGCGCAAGCTGGACGCTAAGGTATTGTCCAGTGAGGTGAGAATGGTATAGCACTGCGTGCTTTGTTCCAAGGTTCGTAGGTTCGAGTCTCCTTCAGCCAGAGATCAGTGTTTGTGTATGTATATATATATATATATATATATATATATATATATATATATATATATATATATATATATATATATGCATGTATACCATATATGAATGTAATATAGGATTATTGTCTCTACTCACTTACGTTATTCTCTTAGTAATCGTTCACAAATTTCATTGTTTCCACAGATTCCTCACCACCACTGGCTCCTGTTTTTATTTTTTTTTTAATCTCTCATGTAATTCTTTGCATGTTTCAAATACTATATATAAATAAGTTCAATTAAGGCAAATTCTTTCCATCTACTCTGACCCTCAGTGTGTCATTCCCTTCAGTTTACTCTCAACTTTCTGCTCTACTCCAAGTTCGCTTTTATCTTGTTTCCTTTCCAGACTTTTTCAAATTGTCTCTCATATTTCTACATCTTCTCTAATAATGTCTTATCAGACATGTGTAATCGGCAGACATAAACAGTGCCAAATCCCACTTTATATAAGTCTGATTATTTTTAAAGAGCGCATGTCCCTAAAAATCTACCAATCATTTCTTTTACAATCCGTCGTAACTAAAGTGTTAAACAATCCCTATGACATTACTGATCTTAGTTAAGCCTCCTTTTCAATATCTCTTAACTTTACTCTAATTTTCCTCATAAAAACTCCTTCCATCTATCTTTACATATGGAACAGCGAACATATCAAACTATTTTTCTATTTCTATTCGATTGGACTATGGAGGTATGTATATGGATGTATATGTTTTTATTTTTTACACTCCGCTCTGTTCTGTTTTGTACAAAGAATCTATGAATGGCCTCTGAAAATTCTTCGATACGTTACCTTCTTTCATATGTGTTCAAGAAATTACATCAACCTGCTTTCAGGAGCCTTACCTTCACCCCTGTCCGACACATTTCACAGACAGTGCCACTTTCGAGATTGAATATTTCTCTTGGGTGAGAGAGAGAGAGAGAAAGAGAGAGGGAGCGAGGGAGAGAGAGAGAGAGAGAGAGAGAGAGAGAGAGAGAGAGAGAGAGAGAGAGAGAGAGAGAGAGAGAGAGAGAGAGAGAGAGAGAGAGAGAGAGAGAGAGAGAGAGATAGAGAGAGACGCAAAACGACTTCAAACTCATTAATGCATCGTTTTGCTTGGTTTTTCAACGAGTCTCGCCAGCTGTGCTATTACTGCAACTGTCGCTACACTAAACAAACAATCGTACATTTAGGGAGATTCAACAGGTTTAATTAGCATTTTTTATTTTACCTGTACCTGGCTTGATTAATTGTCCTGTGAGTGAAAGCAGGTGTTGACTGGTTATCACACAGCTGTCAAAGAAAAATATTAACGTGGGTCGCTTCTACCTGTAGTCAGTACGTCTCTTAAAAACGTTTGCTAATATTGTGCTGGACTTCAAACGTTAATGAAAAGGAAGCTTAATGACCTTTTAATGTCGTGCATTTTGAAGACTGTTGAACTAATGGTAGCTTATGTGGCTTTGGTTTAGTGGATGATTCAGGTGGGTTGGTGGGTAACATCTGATAGAGAGATAATGTTCAGTACTTTTTGTCTAGTTAAGGATCCCTAGAGTTAGGAAATATGTGATAGCATTGTAACGGTGATGGTATTTTGTGAGTTAACGTTCTATTGTAACCTTTCATTAAATATGTTTCTAAAAAATGTTGAGAGATGAGGTCAGACTTCTTATTTCAGTCAAATACCAACTTTTTCATTTATATATCTTTAATACTGAAAATTTTTACACGTATTTAATATCCAAAGTTTGACAGAAAACATTCGCTGAAATGTTTGCATTAGAAACTGTCATTCCTGACACAAATTGCAGAGCAAATGAAGTTCATAATTAATCATCCCGATTTTAAATAAAAATTTTATACTTTGCAAATTAAAAAAAATCTGGAATGCCTATGATGGTATTCGCGTTCAAAAAAATATTACTGAAATATCCAAATAATTATATTTTTATTATGTTAGCTGGTTATTTATACTATTACTGCAGGATATGTTGCCAATTCTCCAGAAATTCCTGTTTTTGGATGTTCGGTACGTGGCTTACGAAAGTATTATCGTTTCTGACTATACGTCATTAGATTAAATAGTTTAACATATCCAGAATAAATATACTAATCATAATCAGTTGCCAGCTAATCCTCGTTTGTCCTTTCTATATGGATTGTTATGTGAAAGGTCACATGTGCAGCTAATGTTACATTTTATTGTGGCATTAGTTGCACATGTGTCCTTTCACCCAACATTGTCGGTAATTCTACCAACGTTACTACAGCTCATGGATTTTGATCGATGCATGGCTCCGGCACTTTGCACTAATCATTCAGATTGAGACGTTTTTGAAGTGCATACTTCTTGAATAGTTGGAAGCCAGTTGATCCAGATTTGTCTCAGGGTATTATAGCATTCGCACTTTGCTCCACTATATAAGGTCTGGCTGTATACATCTCTCTAGGCTGGGGAAAGGATCACCACAAAATTTCTTGTACCACTGTCTCCAGTATTCGGCTAAAGAAGCTTGTTGACTAGGCGAAACATTTCGACAATACAGATATCTTACTGTTGTCCATGAAACATATTCATCAGCTTGTCGGTATTACATACTATCAACAATATTACACTTAGTAAACACTACAGCATGACATCTTGGTAGCGTAAAAAAACCTTCTGCAACTCCTTCGTTACATAATTGCTTACCATGACATCGAACAGCAGTTTGCGCTCACCTATGACACTTCAAGATCCAGCGCTTTATTTTGTTTCTCGTGAATGAGGTGTGACAGCAAGCCTCTGCCCTAGAATAAGTGACTGACTATTTCCTATCAGGCAATGGGACCCATCACTTTAAAATTACTTCTTCTGTTATCTCTGTGTTAACTTCGCCTGTATTCGACTGAAGAAGCATGCTATGCAGCATAAGCTTTACGGCAATTGAGGTACCCTTAGCCCAATGCTTAGGTATTAGGCCAGAAACATATATATGGAGACAGAGATGAGATGCAGCAAATGACGACACAGGTGAGCGTGGCCCACTAGTGGAAGAAGATTATGCTTAATATTTGTAGGCAACAGTATTGGAGTTGATACCCCCTGTAACAAGTTGTCATTTTTTTTCAGGCAAATATTATATTACAGAACACAATATCTACAAAGCTACAAGTAAGATATTCGTGCAACACTTAGTTATTCTTATTATTCAAATAATTAGGCTTCCTCAGTTAAATACAGGAAGTTATAAGACAGGACACATTAGAAATAGAAAGGTAAATCTTAAATGATTACTCCTTCAGCCTAGACAGGAGGTAGTCAGTCTTTTAGTCTTAGTGTTAGATGCATGAGGCAAGAATCTTCTATACCAAAGTTAGAAGTGAGTTGTAGCAGATGGAGGTAACGTCACATGTGAGTGGGGCCTACTAATGGAGGGGCTTTGTGATCAGTTGTGCAATGAAAGATGTGTAGGGTAAGGGAAGAGACAGCAGATAACAGCTGCTGGTATCTGAGACATCTATATGACAGATGTGTTGGATGTAAAATCATCCGATTACATCCCTCGTGGCTAAATGGTATAGTATTTGGCTTGCTACTATCATGGGCCACTGTTCGAATCTTCGTCCATTACTCTGCTTTTTCAATAAAAGTAACTCAATATTACTTTTCTAATGTTTTCAGACTATACAGTTTTGAGGGGTATTAAAATAGTTGTACCATGTATCCTGCAGGGAGGGGAGGGAAGGGGAGGGGAGGGAAGGGGATGGGAGGGGAGAGGGTGATAGACCCACTGTGGTTGAATGGTACAGCTCTGGAACTTGCTACTCGTATGGACCAGGAATATAATCCTAGTCGATTTGACTGTGAAGAAAATGACTGATATGTAAGTCATCTAATGACGTAGAATTGAAGACATTTGTTAGCACTAAAAATTGCACTCGTCAAAGGCACGTTTGATTAACTCTGGCAACGATGCAATGCAAAGCCAAAATTTTATAAAATATTCTGGTAACAGTTAAACAAAATACTAAATAATGAAAATGAATCTTAACTTTTGAAAGAGTAAACAAAAATTGTACCGATACTTCCAGAAACAAAATATGTAAACGTGAAAGTCTCTTTACATATTTTATTTCTGAAAGGGAGAGGAGGGAAAGGCGAGGCAGTAGGAAAAGTGAGAGAATAGAAAAAGTGAGGGAATAGGAAGGACTCGGGGAGGAGCGGTGGAAGAAGGATAGGGAGAGAGATGAAGAAGGAGGATGGGGGGAAATTGGGTATGAGGAAAAAGGGGTGAGAGAGAGGTAAAGAGGAAAGGAAATTTAGAAAATAATGGAGGAGGGTGCATAATAGAAGGAAGGATGAGGAAGGGATCAGGAAGCAAGGGATGGGAAGGGGAAGGAATACAGAGGGATAATTAAGGAAGGTATAAGGAAGGGAGGGAAAAGAAAAGGGCGGTGGACGAATTTAGAAGCAATGCATGAGAGACGATATGAGCAAAGAGAGAGGAAGAGAAAGAAATAAGAGTGAAGAAGGGAGAAGGAATGATTGAGGGAGTGAGGGTAACAGGAGGGCAAGAAATGGAAAGAGTTAAAAGAGAAGTGAGGAGGATGGAGGGGAAGGAGCAGAATAGATGAAAGAACACGGGTAATATATCAAAGTAAAATTTCCCCGAGGAATCTCTCATGTGGGAGGTGATGGAAGGTTACCAAGCACGCCATCACTATGACTGATGAAATGGTGTCACACAGGAAAGAATGATGAAAGAGAGAGAAAGAGAGAGAGAAAGAGAGAGAGAGAAAGAGATTCAGACAGAAACTTAGCTTGCAAAAATATGTGATGCTTAATACTCAATAAATTGTTATAAATTAATCAGCTTGAAAGTTGACATGAAAACTCTTCTCTCTCTCTCTCTCTCTCTCTCTCTCTCTCTCTCTCTCTCTCTCTCTCTCTCTCTCTCTCTCTCTCTCTCTCTCTCTCTCTCTGTTTACGCATTTTTTTTCTCGGCTTATGTTAAGAGTTCTTTGTTTTATTTACAAGTTTCTAGCTGTTATCTGCTTTAGCTAATTTGAAATATTTATGAAGCATTATTTGTATTAATTTTTATTTCTCGTTAAATTCTTGCTGTTATGAAACATACTAACTGAGAAGTGTCTGAAACTGCGGCCAGTTTCTGGCCAGAGATTAGCCAGGTCCATATTGACAAGTAGGACAGCGACAGAATGTTCCAGAGATGGGACACAGCAACAAGGGGACACAGTTGAAAGTTGAAGACACAGATGAATCACAGGAATGTTAGGAAGTATTCCTTCAGTCATAGAGTAGTCAGGAAGTGGAATAGTTTGGGAAGTGATGTAGTGGAGGCAGAATCCATTCACAGCTTTAAACAGAGGTATGATAAAGCTAATGGTGCAGGGAGAGTGACCCAGTAGCGGCCAGTGAAGAGGCGGGGCCAGGAGCTATAACTCAACCCCTGCAACCACAACTAGGTGAGTACACACACACACACACACACACACACACACACACACACACACACACACACACACATAATGAGGAGAATCAAATCGGTCGAGGATCAGGCAGGACTACAAAGAGACCTTCACAGGCTACAAGCCTGGTCCAGCAACTGGCTCCTTGAGTTTAACCCTGCCAAATGCAAAGTCATGAAGATTGGGGAAGGGCAAAGAAGACCGCAGACACAGTATAGTCTAGATGGCCAAAGACTGCAAACCTCACTCAAGGAAAAAGATCTGGAGGTAAGTATAACACTTAGCAAATCTCCTGAGGAGCAAATCAATCAGATAACTGCTGCAGCATACGGGCGTCTGGCAAACCTACGGATAGCGTTCCGATACCTCAGTAAGGAATCGTTCAATACTCTGTACACCATTTACGTCAGGCCCATACTGGAGTATGCAGCACCAGTTTGGAATCCACACACGGTCAAGCACGTCAAGAAATTAGAGAAAGTGTAAAGGTTTGCAACAAGACTAGTCCCAGAGCTAAGGGGATTGTCCTACGAAGAAAGATTAAGGGAAATCGGCCTGACGACACTGGAGGACAGGAGAGACATGATAACGACATATAAAATACTGCGCGGAATAGACAAGGTGGACAAAGACGGGATGTTCCAGAGATGGGACACAGAAACAAGAGGTCACAATTGGAAGTTGAAGTCTCAGATGAATCAAAGGGATGTTAGGAAGTAATTCTTCAGTCACAGAGTTGTCAGGCAGTGGAACAGCCTAGAAAGTGACGTAGTGGAGGCGGGAACCATACATAGTTTTAAGACGAGGTTTGATAAAGCTCATGGAGTAGGGAGAGAAAGGACCTAGTAGCAATCAGTGAAGAGGCGGGGTCAGGAGCTATGACTCTACCCCTGCAACCAGAAATAGGTGAGTACATATATATATATATATATATATATATATATATATATATATATATATATATATATATATATATATATATATATATATATATATATATATATATATATATATATATATATATATATATATATATATATATATGCAAAACAACCACTCTGAAAGAATAGAGAAATTCCAAGCGCTTTCGTGACTACTCACATTATCATGGAACTATGATAATGTGAGTAGTCACGAAAGCGCTTGGAATTTCTCTATTCTTTCAGAGTGGTTGTTTTGCATATTTTGAAATCACCTGTTTACTGTGATCTTATTGCATATATATGTATATATATATATATATATGTATATATATATGTATATATATATGTATATATATACGTATATATATGTATATATATATATATGTATATATATATATATGAATATATATATGAATATATATATGTATATATATGAATGTATAGGAGCCTTTGAACCAAGTGAGAGAGTAATTGTGGTAGGGGACTTGAATGCTAAAGTAGGAGAAACTTTTAGAGAGGGTGTGGTAGGTAAGTTTGGGGTGCCAGGTGTAAATGATAATGGGAGCCCTTTGATTGAACTTTGTATAGAAAGGGGTTTAGTTATAGGTAATACATATTTTAAGAAGAAGAGGATAAATAAGTATACACGATATGATGTAGGGCGAAATGACAGTAGTTTGTTGGATTATGTATTGGTAGATAAAAGACTGTTGAGTAGACTTCAGGATGTACATGTTTATAGAGGGGCCACAGATATATCAGATCACTTTCTAGTTGTAGCTACACTGAGAGTAAAAGGTAGATGGGATACAAGGAGAATAGAAGCATCAGGGAAGAGAGAGGTGAAGGTTTATAAACTAAAAGAGGAGGCAGTTAGGGTAAGATATAAACAGCTATTGGAGGATAGATGGGCTAATGAGAGCATAGGCAATGGGGTCGAAGAGGTATGGGGTAGGTTTAAAAATGTAGTGTTAGAGTGTTCAGCAGAAGTTTGTGGTTACAGGAAAGTGGGTGCAGGAGGGAAGAGGAGCGATTGGTGGAATGATGATGTAAAGAGAGTAGTAAGGGAGAAAAAGTTAGCATATGAGAAGTTTTTTACAAAGTAGAAGTGATGCAAGGAGGGAAGAGTATATGGAGAAAAAGAGAGAAGTTAAGAGAGTGGTGAAGCAATGTAAAAAGAGAGCAAATGAGAGAGTGGGTGAGATGTTATCAACAAATTTTGTTGAAAATAAGAAAAAGTTTTGGAGTGAGATTAACAAGTTAAGAAAGCCTAGAGAACAAATGGATTTGTCAGTTAAAAATAGGAGAGGAGAGTTATTAAATGGAGAGTTAGAGGTATTGGGAAGATGGAAGGAATATTTTGAGGAATTGTTAAATGTTGATGAAGATAGGGAAGCTGTGATTTCGTGTATAGGGCAAGGAGGAATAACATCTTGTAGGAGTGAGGAAGAGCCAGTTGTGAGTGTGGGGGAAGTTCGTGAGGCAGTAGGTAAAATGAAAGGGGGTAAGGCAGCCGGGATTGATGGGATAAAGATAGAAATGTTAAAAGCAGGTGGGGATATAGTTTTGGAGTGGTTGGTGCAATTATTTAATAAATGTATGGAAGAGGGTAAGGTACCTAGGGATTGGCAGAGAGCATGCATAGTTCCTTTGTATAAAGGCAAAGGGGATAAAAGAGAGTGCAAAAATTATAGGGGGATAAGTCTGTTGAGTGTACCTGGTAAAGTGTATGGTAGAGTTATAATTGAAAGAATTAAGAGTAAGACGGAGAATAGGATAGCAGATGAACAAGGAGGCTTTAGGAAAGGTAGGGGGTGTGTGGACCAGGTGTTTACAGTGAAACATATAAGTGAACAGTATTTAGATAAGGCTAAAGAGGTCTTTGTGGCATTTATGGATTTGGAAAAGGCGTATGACAGGGTGGATAGGGTGGCAATGTGGCAGATGTTGCAAGTGTATGGTGTAGGAGGTAGGTTACTGAAAGCAGTGAAGAGTTTTTACGAGGATAGTGAGGCTCAAGTTAGAGTATGTAGGAAAGAGGGAAATTTTTTCCCAGTAAAAGTAGGCCTTAGACAAGGATGTGTGATGTCACCGTGGTTGTTTAATATATTTATAGATGGGGTTGTAAGAGAAGTAAATGCGAGGGTCTTGGCAAGAGGCGTGGAGTTAAAAGATAAAGAATCACACACAAAGTGGGAGTTGTCACAGCTGCTCTTTGCTGATGACACTGTGCTCTTGGGAGATTCTGAAGAGAAGTTGCAGAGATTGGTGGATGAATTTGGTAGGGTGTGCAAAAGAAGAAAATTAAAGGTGAATACAGGAAAGAGTAAGGTTATGAGGATAACAAAAAGATTAGGTGATGAAAGATTGAATATCAGATTGGAGGGAGAGAGTAGGGAGGAGGTGAACGTATTCAGATATTTGGGAGTGGACGTGTCAGCGGATGGGTCTATGAAAGATGAGGTGAATCATAGAATTGATGAGGGAAAAAGAGTGAGTGGTGCACTTAGGAGTCTGTGGAGACAAAGAACTTTGTCCTTGGAGGCAAAGAGGGGAATGTATGAGAGTATAGTTTTACCAACGCTCTTATATGGGTGTGAAGCGTGGGTGATGAATGTTGCAGCGAGGAGAAGGCTGGAGGCAGTGGAGATGTCATGTCTGAGGGCAATGTGTGGTGTGAATATAATGCAGAGAATTCGTAGTTTGGAAGTTAGGAGGAGGTGCGGGATTACCAAAACTGTTGTCCAGAGGGCTGAGGAAGGGTTGTTGAGGTGGTTTGGACATGTAGAGAGAATGGAGCGAAACAGAATGACTTCAAGAGTGTATCAGTCTGTAGTGGAAGGAAGGCGGGGTAGGGGTCGGCCTAGGAAGGGTTGGAGGGAGGGGGTAAAGGAGGTTTTGTGTGCGAGGGGCTTGGACTTCCAGCAGGCATGCGTGAGCGTGTTTGATAGGAGTGAATGGAGACAAATGGTTTTTAATACTTGACGTGCTGTTGGAGTGTGAGCAAAGTAACATTTATGAAGGGATTCAGGGAAACCGGCAGGCCGGACTTGAGTCCTGGAGATGGGAAGTACAGTGCCTGCACTCTGAAGGAGGGGTGTTAATGTTGCAGTTTAAAAACTGTAGTGTAAAGCAACCTTCTGGCAAGACAGTGATGGAGTGAATGATGGTGAAAGTTTTTCTTTTTCGGGCCACCCTGCCTTGGTGGGAATCGGCCGGTGTGATAATAAAAAAAAAAAAAAAAAAAAATAAAAAAAAATATATATATATATATATATATATATATATATATATATATATATATATTATTGTGCCCATGAACGAGCGGTATTGATCAATAACAACACTGTGACTAGCTGTATTTTATATTGTTAAGGATTGTATGGTCCAGTGGATTAAGGCGTCATGAGTTTTCGGCCACCATGAGACAGGCCAAAGCAGCATGGGTTCGAGTCCTTGGCTAGTCGCAGTGTTGTTGATATACATAACGGTACCAAAGTACCGTTACTCAATGATTACAGAAAATATGTCAGCTTCTTTTACGATTGACCTGAAGCTAAGAGGCATTCATTGCGCACTCTTTCCACTCAAGATGCAGGTCAGTGCATGTATCGTGCTGTTCAGCTAAATGAAAGTAGCCAGTGGAAGCCGAGGTAGAGTGGGTGCATGCTCACATAAAATGAATAGCATATCTCATATGAATAGCAATGCGTAAAACGTACACAATTCTTTGCAAAGCGCAGACAAACCTCATGAAATGCGACCAAAGGTGCTAGAATATGCAAATCAAATAGACTTCTATGTCTCTATATCAGAAGCCCTTTTTGGAAGGTGAAGACGTCACATTGGGAGATGCCGGGCGACACTACCCCTGGAAGCGTGCAACTCTAAAGGTGTTAGAAAAGAAATTTAATATTGAGAAAACATTGAAAATATTTAATGACAATTATCTTTGAGATATCAACCAAATTCCAAGAACCAATCACATCGCATCTCTTTGTCATCAGTGAACGATGTTGTGCTTTCACACGAACAATTTTCAACATTATCTTAAATTGAAGACTCTGTATCAAGCTGCTAAATTACTTTGAATAACCATTCTAATAGGTTTCTTCAGTCAAGAACAAGATACAGTTGTATCACCACAAGAAATGTTATCCTTGCAAACTGAAAACTGTAACTGAACCATAAGGCTGCTCCTGTGCCGCAAACTTCTATATTTGAGTGTCAGACAGAATGACAGGCCTCGTATAGAAGTTTAACCATACATGCGAATTTTGATCTCAGGTAGATGTTGAACTAACAGTTCATTCTGAAACTCGCAGCAAATTCTTGGTGGTGCATTTTATACACGGTTTGGGATCCTCCCTCGGCTGAAATTAAGTTCTTCTCCTACTTGAAACAACTTTAGGTAATGAAGTTTTATACTGAAAAGAAGACAACCTTGTGGGAGAACGATTTATATAGTGCGTTGCAAATAATTTTGACTTTCTTGTGAACAAACCTGATGTAAAGTGAACTTATCGTACAACTGTGATGATTCGTTATCAAGAATGTCACTGCAAAGACGAATCACAGTCCGTAACATTGTATCATGCCTACATGCTGAATCACACTCCCTAACATTGTATCATGCCTGCATGCTGAATCACACTCCCTAACATTGTATCATGCCTGCATGCTGAATCACACTCCCTAACATTGTATCATGCCTGCATGCTGAATCACACTCCCTAACATTGTATCATGCCTGCATGCTGAATCACACTAACATTGTACCATGCCTGCATGCTGAATCACACTAACATTGTATCATGCCTGCATGCTGAATCACACTCCCTAACATTGTATCATGCCTGCATGCTGAATCACACTCACTAACATTGTATCATGCCTGCATGCTGAATCACACTCCCTAACATTGTATCATGCCTGCATGCTGAATCACACTCCCTAACATTGTATCATGCCTACATGCTGAATCACACTCCCTAACATTGTATCATGCCTGCATGCTGAATCACACTCCCTAACTAACATTGTACCATGCCTGCATGCTGAATCACACTAACATTGTCATGCCTGCATGCTGAATCCCTAACATTGTATCATGCCTGCATGCTGAATCACACTCCCTAACATTGTATCATGCCTGCATGCTGAATCACACTCCCTAACATTGTATCATGCCTGCATGCTGAATCACAGTCCCTAACATTGTATCATGCCTGCATGCTGAATCACAGTCCCTAACATTGTATCATGCCTGCATGCTGAATCACAGTCCCTAACATTGTATCATGCCTGCATGCTGAATCACAGTCCCTAACATTGTATCATGCCTGCATGCTGAATCACACTCCCTAACATTGTATCATGCCTACATGCTGAATCACACTCCCTAACATTGTATCATGCCTGCATGCTGAATCACACTCCCTAACATTGTATCATGCCTGCATGCTGAATCACACTCCCTAACATTGTATCATGCCTGCATGCTGAATCACACTCCCTAACATTGTATCATGCCTACATGCTGAATCACACTCCCTAACATTGTATCATGCCTGCATGCTGAATCACACTCCCTAACATTGTATCATGCCTGCATGCTGAATCACACTCCCTAACATTGTATCATGCCTGCATGCTGAATCGCACTCCCTAACATTGTATCATGCCTACATGCTGAATCACACTCCCTAACATTGTATCATGCCTGCATGCTGAATCACACTCCCTAACATTGTATCATGCCTACATGCTGAATCACACTCCCTAACTCAATGCCTGCATGCTGAATCACACTCCCTAACATTGTATCATGCCTACATGCTGAATCACACTCCCTAACATTGTATCATGCCTACATGCTGAATCACACTCCCTAACATTGTATCATGCCTACATGCTGAATCACACTCCCTAACATTGTATCATGCCTACATGCTGAATCGTTCGCTCCAGAAACTACCCAACTACACGAGAGATTTCACCTCCTATAATGGGATACTGTTAAGAAGTATTTTTAAGTAAATTGTTGTTAACAGATTTACCAAGAATCTGTAAATCATTTAAAGAAGTAGACTTTGCATGGTTTATTTGCTAATTCTACTAATCTGAATGTTGCTAATACAGAGTCTGCAAGTGGGACGGATGATGATGCAATGATTGAAGACTCCTATTATCTCATCACATGTGTGTCCCAGCCTAGGCTATTTTCAGTGCAACATAGCAAGAAATTCCGAAGCAAATAACTTACATACATGTTTTGCCAATCGTATTAGCTTCTTAATAGATCGGTAATTTGAAATGATTTTTTGAAATATCCGGAATATTTAACAAAAACATATTTGTGGAACAGAATTCACATTTGTTGTGACATTAGATTTAAATCTCTACCGTCCTTTGCAGCAGCTAAAAAATGTGTCAACAATGTCTTTGTGATCGATTTATTTTATGGCCTCGTATACTACACTTATGTAGGGCTTTACTGTGTGTTATTGGCACTTGTAGTGATGGATCTGGTTGTGGAATGTTTGGTTCAGGGTGAACATTGTGCCGCTAGTCATCACGGAAAAAAGTCGATTTGCTGACGAAGTTCACAGTCACTCTGGAAATGTTCATGGAAAAGCATTCATACACAGAAATTTTTAATAGAGTTGAAGAAATATAATCAAAATGTATCAAAAGATGTGACTTTCGAAACGTGTTGGCACTTTCCATCGTTTACATCATTTGAATATATGGCAATGGTGGAAACTTTGTTACAGGTAATGAAGTCTAAAAGAAGTAGTGACTGGAATGTAAACACGTCATCAGACGAAACATTTGTCTGGTGTTTCTTTGAATGGAAATCAGACTCAGCATATGGGAAGAATTCGGAAAGGAGGACTGAGTTGTGAAGATAAAAAATATTCAATTCAGTTCTCTTAGAACCGGTGAAGTACTTGAACATCAAGACAGAGCTTTGAAGGTTAGTGGAGTTTAAATAGGCATAAACAACACTCTAACGTACTTTCACTTACCATTATAAAAACCGGTAGTAGTTGACAATATATCTGAAGAGACATTACAGCTACCTTAAAAATGCAGTAAGTAAGATATTGCGATAAATAAGTTGTGAACTGATCCTCAAAACCTTGGAAATTGCTTTTCATATGAAGGACCAGAATGTGTTGTAAATTCACCTGTGTCACACCACTTAATTATGCTTTTACATGTGAGTAACTGATGTTGTCTGATTATCTTTCAACAATGCCAGCTTCTCAGAGATTTCTGGAAATTGTCTAACGAGGAGGGTTGCCTCTCTCTCTAGTCTCTCATTTCTTGGCAGTGGTTCAGTGATGACGGGCTGCTAGAAGGCTTTTTCTTTTCTTCTCCTAGTTTCTAAGTATTCTGATATTATTTTATATATCCTTATACAACTCTGATTGTGAATCAGAGTGTACTGGTGTTCTTGTACGTTTTACTGCATGTCAGTTATGTAGGGTCGAAATGTATGTTAAATGAATGTTTGGAGAATATTCCACACATGATATCCTTCTATTCCGAGCTCGGCTCTAGATGATTCTACTTTGTAGGATAACTGTCACAGTCGGGGCACATGCATTTACACTGCCTAACATTGTAATTAGGATTTTGCTTTGGTTTAGTACCTGTGTGTTTCTAAGGTTGTTTGACAGTCTCACTTCCTGTTCCATGTTTACTCATATTTGCTAATGTGTTTATTACTAACTGAAATTGACGTAACTACAATACATTAGATAGGAAATTTAGAATGTTGTGGCTATTTGGAATTTGTGAGCTTGTATACTACATATATACCATTAGTTACAATTATCCTTAAGGAGGGAATTACTAGTGATATGAGCAAATTCGCTGATGACACAGAGATAGGTAGGATAATCGATTCAGACCTAAATGTAACGGAACTTCAGGAGTATTTAGACAAACTCAGTTCGTGGTCAGAAAAGTGTCAGATGCAGTTCAGTGTAGATAAATGCAGAGTTCTAAAGCTCGGAATGTTCATAACCTTAGCACTTATTAGCGAATTAATGTAGAAATTAGCCGTACAGAATGCGAAAAGGACTTGGGGGGTTATGGTGAGCAGCAACCTTAAACCAAGACAGCAGTGCCTAAGCGTACGTAATAAGGCAAACAGATTACTGGGATTTATATCAAGAAGTGTAAACAACAGAAGTCCAACGGTTATACTTCACCTTTACACATCATTAGTAAGGCCTCACCTAGATTATGCAGCTCAGTTCTGGTCCCCATATTATAGAATGGATACAAATTCATTAGAAAATATACAACGAAGAATGACAAAATTAATACATAGTATTAGAAAACATTCTGCGAAGAATGACAGAATTAATACATAGCATTAGAAATCTTTCGTGTGAAGAAAGATTGAAGTCCCTTAAATTGCATTCACTTGTAAGACGAAGAATGAGGGGAGACGTGATCGAAGTGTATAACTGGAAGATGGGTATTAGAAAAGTGGATATAAATAAAGTCTTAAGTACCTCCCTCCAAGAGAGAACCCGAAGTAATGGAATCAAATTAGACAAGTTTAGATTTAGAAAGGATATAGAAAAGTACTGGTTTAGAAATAGGGTAGTTGATGAGTGGAACAATCTACCTAGTAGGGTGATGGAAGCTAAAACTTTGGAACGTTTCAAGTTTAGGTTGGATAAATACATGAATGAGAGGGGTTGGATTTGAGTGGGACTTGCACATGCGTAAGATTTATTAAAGCTTATTGTTAGGGTAGCACTGAAAGTGGGTTGGGCAAGTGTTCTGTTAGCGGGTTGTGAAGGACCTGCCCAGTATGGGCCAACAGGCCTGCTGCCTGTTAGCCCATACTGGGCCATACTATCCTACACTGGGCTAACAGGCAACAGGCCTGAGCGGCATAATCTAAGTGAGCCTCTCTAGTGATGTATAGAGCTGTAAAATAACTTTTGGACTTCTGTTACTTATACTTCTTGAGATAAATCTCAGTAACCTGTTAGCCTTATTGCGCACACTTAGGCACTGCTGCCTTGGCTTTAGATTTCTGCTTACCATGACTCTCAAGTCTTTTTCACACTCTGTGTGTTCAAGCTGTACTCCACCTAGTTTATAACTTCGAGGGTTATTATCATTTACAAGGACTAGGACTTTACACTTGTCTACACTGAACTTCATCTCCTACTTTTCAGTCCAAGACATTAATTTGTCCAAATCCAGGAGGATTTTGTATCATCAGCAAATTTGCTCATGTCACTTGTAATTCTCTCATCAAGGTCATTAATGTAAATTATAAACAACTATGGGGCTAAACCTGATCCTTGTGGGACGCCACTTGTGACCGGTCCCCATTCAGATTTGACCCCATAAATTGAAGCTCTCAGCTTTCTGTTAGTAAACCATGCCTCGATCCATGTTAGGACTTTGCGTCCAGTGCCATGAGAGAGGTACTCTATCGAAGGCTCTACTGAAATCCAAATAAACAGCATCATATTCTTTACCTTATCTATTGCCTCATATACTTTATTAAAGAACGTCAGTAAATTTTGTCAGGCAGGAACGGCCTCTCCTGAATCCATGCTGAGACTCAATAATCAAATTATGCTCTTCTAGGTGACTTCTAACAATATCAGCTACAATTGATTCCAGTAAATTGCCTAGTACAGACATCAGGCTTATTGGCCTGTAATTTGATGGAATGGATTTATCCCCTTTCTTCCACATCTCTGGCACAACACCAGTTTGGACGGAAGCATTAAATACGCTCGTTACCTGCGTTACCGGCTGACTAAGTTCCTTCCTGCATTCCTTAAGTACCCTGGAAAACAACTCGTCGGGTCCCAGGGACTTATTTTGTTTCAGTTTATCTGATTGTTAACTATGAATCTCGTTACAGTAATATTAGTTAATAATATGAATTTTTCAGGAACTGGATAATTATTCATTTCTGGAATCTCATTTACGTCTTGTTGTGTAAAGACTGACAAAAAATAATCATTAAATAGAGAAGTCATTTTCAGTTCGTTATCCGTCGGCTGTTCATCCCCAGTTTTCAGAGGTCCTACTTTTTCCCTCACCTTCGTCCTTTAGCCTTGAAAGAACCCTTTTAGGATTAGTCTCTGTTTCATTAGCAACCTTTAGTCTTTAGCCTTTCTAACCCCCTTTTTAACTTGTTTTAAGTTGATCATATTGGTCAATAAAGTTAACCTCTCCTCTTTTGATGCGCCAATAAATTCCTCTTTTCTCCCTTAATAGATGCTTTAGCCTCCTGTTTATCCATTTCGGATCGTTATTATTTGACTTAATTTCTCTCTGGGAAATGTATTCTGTGCACGTTGTACATTATTAAGAAAAAAATCATAAATGAAGATCCCCTCGTAATCGTAAGTATGATCATCGTCAATAAAATTATTAGCTAGATTACCCCAGTTGTGAATAGACAAGTGTTCCCTATGTGCATTATAATCTGCAGAACAAAATCGGGGATTTTTACCGTATTATCCTCATTTTCGTACTCCCAGGTAATTTTAAAAGTAATGGATTTGTGATCACATGCGCCAAGTTCTCCAGTGATCTCCAGATTATTTACGAGTGTTTATTTGACAAGACTAGGTAGAGCAAATTATTACCCCTGGTAATTTCTATTACACACTGTTTCAGAAAGCAGTCCTGAACTACTTCCATAAAGTCATTGGACTCCAGATTACCGGTCAAAGAAGTCCAGTCAATTTGACTAAAGTTAAAATCCCCTACTATCACTATGTTATTGTGTCTAGAAGCCCTAACAATTTCGTCCCAAAGAATTCTCCCTCTGTCGTTAACCAAGCCTGGAGGTCGGTATATTACACCTAGAATTAGTTTTTCTTGACCTAGAAATTCTACCCAAACAGGTTCTGTTACTAATCCATCCACTTGTATACCTTTTATGGAACAATTTATAGTTTCTCGTACATACAATGCAACTCCACCCACTTCCCCATTAAATCTGTGTACATGGAACAACTTAAACCCTTGAATATGGCATTCGGCAATCATATCTCGATTCTTTAATTTATACCATGTTTCAGTTATTGCAATGACATCAAAGTTCCCAACACATGCTACCAAATGTAATTCGTTAATTTTATTTCTGGCGCTTCGACTAATAGCAGAAAATACATTACGTTTTCTCTTAACTTTTTCCTGTTCACATTCGTTTTTACACAATTTCTGTTACTACCATTTCTCAGTGTTACTCGATGACTGTTATTATTAATATTCAGAATATTAAGCCTAATTCACTATTTCCACGCTCATTATTTTCCAGTCTTAAACCCATACCATTAACTAATCCTAATTTAAAGTCCTAACAACACCCTCAACTGAACTAGGGATAAGTGAACCCCATCCCTGGTATACATTTCATTTCTATCGTGAAAGTTGTCCCAATTGTCAATGAATGGTACTACATTATCCTTAGTGATTGTCCAGCCAATAATTAATATCAATTGCTCTGGACAACCATTAATTTCCAACACCCCTTCTTGGCAAAATGCCACATGTAACAGGGCGCCCCCCTTCTTCCTAATTATGTCTATTGCTGTCTTATACCTTACAAATAAATCCTTGCTTCTACGCTTTATACATGGATAGCGCCTTGTGCTTGAAAGATAGGAGTTGGAGACACTTTAAATAATACTATGTTAAGGACCATGCAATACAATTCATTGTCAACTGGGAGCACTTCTGTGGCCGAAATGACATGTATGGCAGGGATGGGGTTCACTTATCCCGGGCAGATGTGGGTTTTCTCGCAAGCTCAGTTGAGGATATTGTTAGATCTTTAAACTAGAATTAGAGGTATGGGTTTAGGATTGGAAAATAATGATTGTCGAAATGTTAATTTGCTTGATATCATAAATCTTAACAATAACAGCCATTAACACAGGGTAACGATAACAACAGAAATTGTGTAAAAGCAAAGCTGAACGGGAAAAAAGTTCAGAAGAAAAAACATATTAATGTACTTAATACTGTCAAAGAGCCAGAAATAAAATTAATAAATTATGGTTGGTAGCCTGTGCTGGGAAATACGATTTTATTGCACAACTGAAACATAGTATAATTTAAAGAGTGGGAATATGATTGCTCATGTTGAAGGGTTTAACCTGTTCCATGTAGATAGATATAACGGGAAAGGAGGTGGAGTTGCATTATATGTACGAGAAACTGAAAATTGTTGCTTAAGAAAAGGTATAAAAATAGATGGATTAGTAACAGAATCTATTTGGGTAAAATTTCTAGAAAGTCAAGAAAAGCTAATTTTAGGTGTAATTTACCATCCTCCAGGCTTAGAAAACGATAGAAGGAAACTTCTTTGGGATGAAATTGTTATGACTTCTAAACACGATACCGTAATAATAGTAGTAGGGGATTTTAACTTTCATCAAATTGACTGGACTTCTTTGACTGGTAATCTGGAGTCCATTCAATTTGTGGAAGTAACACATGACTTCTTTCTGAAACAGTGTCTTGTCAAATAAAGAAACCCTCTTTAATAATCTTGAGATCAATAAAGAACTTGGCGCAATTGATCACAAATATTAGCTGAGAGTACGTAAATAAGGATAATACGGAAAAGGCCCCGACTTTCGCTGTGCAGATTATAATGGACTTAGGGAACACCTGTTTAACCTAGATTAGGGTAATCTCGCTAATGATTTTATTGACGATGATCATTCTAACAGCAACGAACGGATTACCCTAATCTAGGTTAAACAAGTGTTCCCTAAGTCCATTATAATCTGTACAGCGAAAGTCAAGGCCTTTTCCGTATTATCCTTATTTACGTACTCTCAGCTAATATTTGTGATCAATTGCGCCAAGTTTTTCAGTGATCTCAAGATTATTAACGAGGGTTTCTTTATTTGACAAGACTAAATCAAGCAAATTATTTTCTCTGGTAGGCTCTGTTATACACTGTTTCAGAAAGAAGTCCGGTACTACTTCCAAAAATTGAATGGATTCCAGATTACCAGTCAAAGAAGTCCAGCCAATTTGACGAAAGTTAAAAGGCATGTATAAATCTTTTCATAATAATGTACAACATGGTCCAAGTATATATACTCCCCAGAGAGAAATTAGGTCAAATAGGAATAATTCCAGATGGATTAATAATAAAGCATCTATTAGAGAAAATTGGAATTTATAGGAGCATCAAAAGTGGATAGGTTAGGCTTGTTGACCCATACGTTCATTATTAAAGAAAAATAAAAAAGGGAATTAGAAAGGCTAAATGTGTCTATGAAGTTAGAGTTGTTAATGAATCGAAGACTAATCCAAAAGAGTACTTTCAGGTGTATAAGACAAAAGTCAGGGGAAAATTAGGACCGCTGAAAACTGGGGATGGAAAACTGACTGATAACGAACAGAAAATGTGTTCTCCATTTAATGACTATTTCTTGTCAGTCTTTACACAAGAAGACTTAAATAATATCCCAGAAATTGACAATTATTCAGTTCCCGAAGAAAACAAATTAAGTAATTTTACTGTAACGAGGGAAATAGTTACCAAGCAAGTAAATAAAATAAAACAAAATAAATCCCCGTGCACCCGAGAGTACTTAAGGTACTTAAGGGTACTTAAGGAATACAAGTTTGAACTTAATCAATCATTAATGAGCTTGTTTAATACATCCATCCAAACTGGTGTTGTGTCAGAGATGTGGAAGATGGCTAATGTAATTCCTATATTTAAATCAGGGGATAAGTCCATTCCATCAAATTACCGGCCAATAAACCTGACATCTATGGTAGGTAAATTATTAGAATCTATTTAATTAATGAATCTCAGCATGGATTCTCGAGAGGTAGTTCGTCCTGACGTCATTTAATAATACATTTGAGGTAGTAGACAATGGTAAGAATTATGATATAATTTATTTGGATTTCAGCAAAACCTTCGATAGAGTAACTCACAAAAGACTCTTTAGAATAGTGGCAGCTCATGGTATAGGAGGTAAAGTTCTAGCATGGATAGAGGCATTGCTTACCAATAGAAAACAGTTTCCATTAATTGGGTGAAGTCTGAATGGGTACCGGTCATTAGTGGCATTCGACAGGGATCAGGTTTAGGCCCACTGTTCTTCATAATCAACATCAATGACCTTGATGAAGGAATTAAGTAACATGAGCAGATTTTCTCATGATACAAAAATATGCCGAATTATTGATTCTGAGAAGGATACCAATGAACTTCAGGAGGATTTGGACAAATTAATGTCTTGGTCTGAAAAGTGGCAGATGAGGTTCAATGTGGACAAGTGTAAAGTCCTAGTCCTTGGGAATGAAAATAACCCTCGAAGTTAAAAACTAGGTGAAGTAGAGCTTGATCACACAGAGTGTGAAAAGGACCTAGGAGTCAGAGTAAGCAAAAACCTAAAGCCAAGACAATAGTGCCTAAGTATGTGCAATAAGGCTAACAGATTAATAGAATTTATTTCAAGAAGTATAACAAGAGTCCGAAAGTTATTTTACAACTCTATGCATCACTAGTGAGGCCTCACTTGGATTATGCCGCTCAGGTTTAGTTTCCTTACTACAGGATAGATATAAATTTATTGGAGAATATACAGAAAAGGATGACTAAACTGATTCCCTGTATTAAGAATCTCCCGTATGAAGATAGATCCTTGAATCTTCACTCTCTTGAGAGACGTCGAATGAGAGCAGATATTATCAAAGTGTAAAAGTGATTGATGGGCGTAGACAAAGGCTATATTAATAAAATACTGAGGATATCGATTCAGGTAAGAACTAGGTATAACAGATTTAAGTTGGATAAATTTAGATTTAAAAAGGACGTAGGTAAGTACTGCTTTTCAGAGTGGTTGATGCGTGGAACAATCTTCCGAGTAGGGTGATCGAGGCTAGGACCCTGAGTAGCTTTAAACAGAGACTGGATAATTATATGAGCGGGAAGGGTTGGGTATGATTGGTGTCGTGGGTAATAGAGTAAATTCTTGGGTAGCTTTGGGAAGGGGTCGTTTTGATAAGGACCTGCCTTGTATGGGCTAGTACGCCTTCTAGAGTGTTCGTATGAGGTGAAGAGGCTGCTGAATGAACTAAATACCTTTGCTCAAAATGCTCATGCATGCTAATGTATGACACACAATCTCCCCTTTTGATTCACCTGTAAATGCGTCTCTGATGACCTTCGAGATGTTTTATTCCATTAGTTGCATGTGTATCTTTTTACCAAACATATATGACATACACGCTCCTTCACTTAGTACATGGTGTATAACGTATTTATTCAATCATTGAGAGTGCACACTGAGATTTATTCACTAATAAGCACTTTAATTCTTAATGTTCAGATGCATATATCGTCTAGTGTAATTAACCATTTTCAAGTAACCTATTTATCTTTGTGGCATGAAAAGAGTATGTAATAATTTTCGGCATTTCACATTCCCATATAGGCTGCCTCCCAACCAACGAACTGGGTAATAAGGGTGTAACTATCAATCGAGTACCCGTCGTTAAATCAGTACCCTGGTATATTGATCAATTACAGGCAATCCCGTCAAAGCTCAAGTAACGTGGTTCACTTGCAGTAAGCATTGGCAGACTTGCCCACCTGCTGGTTGAGTAGGGTGCACTCTCTTTGGCTTCTGCTTTACCACTGTCACCGTGGTGTGCACTTATTATTCTATTTGTACATATTGTACATATCTGTTTATAGTGAATGAAAGCAAAATATACATTATAGTCTACTGCTGAGTCTGCTCCATTTCCCATTACCACCAGGTCTCACAGGCCATTCATTACCTGTGTTCATAATAATCTTTAATATTTTCACCTTCCTGAATTGATTTTGAGGATTTATTAACCCAGTGACATCTCGTAAAACTGGCATTCGCATTCACCTTTAATCCTGTGTTAGCTTCCATATTTATGGAATGCCTTAAGTGTTACCTTCATTCATCTTTTGTTGATTGTGAACTACGATACATCATTGTCGCATTCGCTGTTCTTTCGGCATCTGGTAATTTACCAGTTGTTAGATCCACTTAATTCTCCGAGACGAAAATAATACGTTTAAAAATAGAATATCCACTTAAGTATGTAGATTTATTGGTAATACGCCAAATTTCAATGTATAAAGAAAACAGACTCACTCAGATAGTTATCCTTATGTCATTTCTTCTCGCTCATGACAAAGAAAGAGAACTGACATTTCCAGTTAATTTCTTAGGGCGGAACGTATGTGCGATTCACAGATCTTACAACGAATAATTATGTAAGTTTATAACACATTTTTTTCTAGCCGTCTAAGACATAATAAACTGCTCATTTTTCAAGCCATAACACGGGCGGGGTTTGAACCCGCTATCAGAGAGTCTTAAAACTCTAGACCGACACGTTAGCCACTGGACCAGTGGCTACGACAAATTTAAATGTTCTTCTCAACTAGAACAAATTTAAATCTGTAAATAAAATTTCCTCTCATAATGATGTAAACACTGTCCTGAGCAACTAGAATATCATCCAGACATTTGAAAAAAAGATGTTTCTGACGATAACCTGTAAAATATTGGCATTTGCAAAACCCCTGGAGTTGACTGTGGCAAGTGTTACTAAGACGAAATAAATAACTGTAAATGTAGTTTCTCATCAGTGATTCTCTATATGCACTGTGTAAAACAATGTAAACAATGAAAATGAATGAAAAACAAGAACATTAAAATACTTATGAGATGTAAAAACAAACAGCAGAAGAATATTAAGGAATCCGAGATAATAATTATTGTTTCCAATATCGATACTTTGAACAAATTATTGTTTCCAATATCGATACTTTGAACAAATTATTGTTTCCAATATCGATACTTTGAACAAATTATTGTTTCCAATATCGATACTTTGAACAAATTATTGTTTCCAATATCGATACTTTGAACAAATTATTGTTTCCAATATCGATACTTTGAACAAATTATTGTTTCCAATATCGATACTTTGAACAAATTATTGTTTCCAATATCGATACTTTGAACAAATAATTCTTAAATTTAACAAACTGTTAAAGAAATAAATGACTAACATTATATCTGACGGCTCCGTAAACATTATATGGAACAACCTGCCACCAGTGAATTAGATCAGCTTATTTGGATATGACAATACGTAAAGTTCTCGCTTAACTATAGAATCAGCGAGTTAACAGTTTGCGTAGCATTAAAAATAATAGACCAATAACATCCCACACTATCTGGTGGTTGAGCTTCACTCTGGGAAACACTTGACAATTAAGATGAACACTATAAGTGAGTCAGTCTGCCACTCGAATACAATTCAAGCTATGGTGTTGAATTTTTATTTTTATCCTTTGTACCCTAACCATCAACTCCTCTGCCACATCTTA
This sequence comes from Cherax quadricarinatus, assembly GCF_038502225.1. Classification (NCBI taxonomy): domain Eukaryota; kingdom Metazoa; phylum Arthropoda; class Malacostraca; order Decapoda; family Parastacidae; genus Cherax; species Cherax quadricarinatus. The sequence continues at coordinate 154,256 of NW_027195590.1, forward strand.
CATGAATATCACATTATCATTCCTTAATGCCTTGTATTCATACTCTCAATCTCTATTATTATCCCTTAATCCCTTGCATACATGGTTTAAGTCTACATAATCATCCCTTAATCCCTTACATTCATGCTCTCAATCACTGTAATTGGTTTACTCCTACCTGCCTTACACCATCGATATTAAATTATGTAATAAGAGCAAATCAACATGCAGTTCGCTGAAACCTCGTAGTGAAGATGATACTAATATTATCAGTGGGTATATTTCACTGGTTTGCAACATTAAACCGTGAAAAATCCTGACAAATTATCTCATGTATCTTCAAAGGTAATATCCTGCATCTTATTTATCAGCTCTCGTATCCACATTCTTTCCACTTTATTCTTGCAAATAATGAGTAGTGCTCTCAGTAGTGCGCACTAACTTGCTTCAGTAATCATTACCTCTGGCAGCTGAACGTATTCTTTACGTTAATAATAATTCATGGGTAACGCTTAATCCATGAATGTTATTTAGTGTTGCTCGGTAAGGTGGTGTAGTGGAGCGGATGCCCAAGGATAGAGAACATCCGTGGGTAGAAAGACCTCATGGGTAAAGGAAGGTCGGATAATTGATTGGGAATCCGAAGAGAGGGAGGAAAAGGGATATTCGTGGGGCCAGACATTCGTAGGATATGACATATGTGGGAAACACATTTGAGAAGGCATGAGAACCGGGAGGATATCCGTGTTGCGAGGGTATCCGTGATGGTGGGCATCCGATGGGGATGTTCCGGAGATGCAATTGAGGTGAAAAGGAATGAAGAACTGAGACAGAGCGGCAATGCTAGTAAGACATCCGAAAAGGGGAAGACGTCTGAGAGACCGGGGCATCGTGGAAGGGCGAGGGCACTCATAGGAATGAGGCATACATCCAATAAGGAGGGTGGAAATTGGATAAGGAGGAGGATATCAAAGTTAAGGGTGGACATCAGAAAGGGTCAGGTATCCAAAGTTTATTAAAGTGCTCGTAAAAAGAAAGGTAAAGAGAATAAATTTACAAATTATAATTTATAATTGGTGTAAATCGTCAAATGCAGATAAAAAGGCGAAGGTAAAATCTGTATTAATGATGCTTACAGAGTAGATGGCTCATATAGTGAGTATTGTTCGTCATTCAAGGAGACGTTAATGATGAATTCTGCGAGGAATTTGGTAATCATTGCAACCAATCTAGAGATATGCAACTATGTTATATTATACCGACAAGCTGATGAATTTGCAACATCTGGATATCTTTATTTGGAAAAGTTTTGCCATCCATTGTCCTTATGAATACAGGACACGGACAAAACGGAAATCTGTAGGTGAGAAGGTAATCGGTCTCTCAAATTCATCAAGACTACGGAACTCATTACGTGTCCTAGGCTGAAGGACTGATTACCTCTTCTCCTTCTATCTTCTGTATTTAATTCTGCGAGGTTGAAAGACTGATTATTTCCTCTTCTAGTCTTCCACTTATGTCCCTGTATTGTACTTATAAAACCACTGGATAACGAATCATCTACATAGTAAGGATACCCAGATGTTGTGCAAAAGGAACTGAATAGTCAGCATGATTAACAATCATCATTACAGAGTGTCATAAGATGCCTCATCCTGTGATGACCAGAAGAGAGCCTCAGTTTTTATTTTGTCTCGGCCGTCAAACCATTACGGTCTGGTGGTGGTTTCATGGCTGTGGTTCCAATTGTTTATAAACAGTCAGAATCCCGATTGATGCTTAGTGGAACAGGTTACTGTGACATGTAATCACAGATAAAAAATCGTCAATATGACGCAATAAAGTTTCCTATTCATTACATCGTGCTGTTGATTTTCCTACAAATAAGTTAGATATTCATATAGTAGTGGAGGCAGTGAAGGAAATAGAAGAATGCAACAGTAACATAGGTTATATGAATCAAACATTGAAATCTTAGTACAGAGAATAGAAGATACCACAACGTGACCCAGCTTATGAGCCTGACCTATTACCACTAGAGGATCCCTGCTTACGTGACCACGGTTACTGCTGCCTTTCTCAGCATCTTCTGGCAACACGGCAAGACTGATCATTTGCTTCTTTGAGTGAAACTAAACTTTTTCTTTAACTCTGGCCCACCTTCCAGACTTGCTCAACTTTTCCTTAGTGGCCCCCTGACATAGGCAAACATTCCCAAATTTTTCTTTGCTCCAATTCTTCCACTGCCTCCAATATTAAGAGCTATATTCTCATATCTTAATACAAGACTGATCAAGTCCATGGTGAGCAAAACACCTATCTGCAAAGATGTTTTTGCTAATCCATACTGTCTTCTAATTTCTCGTTCTAAATTCTGTGTATACTGTCCATGGTGTACATTGCTTTCAAACATAATATCCATTTCCATTTCTTCTAGCCTCATCCTTACTACAGTGTTCTAAACATATACTTCGCACACACATAAAAGTCTGAGTACCACTATATTTTGCTACTTATCCCTTTTATTAACCCAAACAAACACTTATTTCATTAGAAGTTTGCCTGAACAAACCATCTACAGTTTCTCTTTGTTCTATTGTTCACCTCAGCTTTCATCGATCTATATATTGACCTATCCACTCCAAAATACATAAATACATTCACTTCGTCCATACATCCGCTTTCCAAACTCATTTTTTTTTTTTTTTCAATACACGAAGGTCTATAATGTCGGAACATCGTAGTAACGTAAGAGGCCTAAATGCCTACTAATTAACTCATACTTCTTTAAGTTTCAGAATCTTCTCAAAACATGTTAGATGGCACTACTTTGCTATAGGAAAAAGCCTAATATTTTCCTTACAGAAGACATCCATTTTATTCCTAATAAAGTATCCTAAGTATTCCTAATCACAAAATATCCTGAATATTTCTTACAGAAAATATCATGGATATTCCTTTTCACCTATCTACCCTATTCCATATAGAAGATCGTCATAATTGGTTTTTGTATTCACTGAAAGTCATTTTTAGATATTCCTGAAAAGTTTTCGTTGTATGAATATCACTTATCTCATATTTATCAACCCTATTTTACTGTAGAAATACTACTATATTATAAAAAAAATATCCAAATTATTACCCACAGATAAAATCCTGAATATTCCTTTATTAAAAAACTCCTGAATACTTCGTACAGAAAATATCTTGAATAGTCACAATAATTTTTATAGAACAGGCCTGTCCATTTGACAGGTTATATGCCAGACATCCTCAACTCTGAAAGAACAGTTTCAATCAGTCTGCTTGTTGCAAATATTTCAACACTGTATAGCTCCTGACGAGGCACGAAATTATTAACAATGAAGAGTTGAATTAATTTCTCAAGGTTATTAAGCTCTGGTTTCCAGTTCTGTCTGTATAAACGTTCCCTTAAACATTTCTTCACTGATAAACTTTTAAACCATTAACAGTGAAGAATTTAATTGTTTTTTTTTTCATTGTTGTTAAGTAATCAGTTCAACTCTTCACTGAGGCAATGGTCTGGTGATACCGACAAGGTGTGGAAAAAGACACTTATGTACAGTTCAGGACATTTATTAGAGGAGACGTTTCGCCACGAGTGGCTTCTTCAGTCCTAATGGAAGCCACTCGTGGCGAAACGTCTCCTCTAATGTCCTGAACTGTACATAAGTGTCTTTTTCCACAACTCTTCACTATTGTTAATTCTCCATAGTTTACCAATGAAGAAATATATAGAGAACCTAATATGTATGTAGACTGTTGCTATAGATATATTGATATAACATTTAGTTTTTTTTTTTTTTCTAAAAATCTTGTAAGTTTGATTAATATCATGGGATCCGTTTATTTTATACATTAAAAAATTTTACATAATATAAAATTGACCTTTTTTTGGATAGTCTCGTTACCAAAGCAGCAGCGAGAAACATTTGCACAGAAGCTGCCAGCTTGCTCCAGCCAAACCAACAGGGCTTTTTGGTCTCTCAAGGCAGTGAAGCGACAGCTCATGCTGCAAGAGACTTACCAGATCATACTCAAAGTTGAATTTAAGAATTTCTTTAATATGGTGAAAAGAGGTGTGGTTTTGCTAGTTGTTCGTGAGCAGTTCCAAAGTCTTTTTCAATATTTCAGCTGGCTAAAGCAAAACTGTTTTTTTTATCTAGAGTGCTTGAAAATCATCACATCAGAGAGTGTTCAGTAGAGTGACCCACTCACTCTGTTCCTCATTTGCTTGTGCAGCGAACTCAGTATCTAGTACCTGGATGATGGCACTCTGGCAGGTACGGAAGAGTCCCCGCTAGAGGATCTACAACTGGTGAAGTCACCAGTCAATCCTTCCAAGTGCGAAATCATCTCAGCATATCAGGAAATAATTATAGATGTGCGAGGAATCCTTCCTGAAGTTTCGACTACCTCTCCGTCAAAGAGCATCAAATTGGGAGCACCGCTGGGTCATCAGGTCGTCGACACAGTTGCCAAGGACAAACTAGATAACCTGATGATGATGGAGGAGAGAATAAGTGATCTGGATGCCCATGACGCCCAGTATCTCCTTACAAGGTGTCTAACTCTGCAAAGACTAACCTATTACTAGAAGTGCACACCCTCCTGCGACGCACTTCTGAGACTTGTCTTGAGGAACCCACTGAATTTGTCACCGAAAGAGATCACCAATGGGATCAAGCAACTCTTCTAGGGCGACTGGGAGGCATAGGTGTGCGCAAGGCAATACAGATAGCATTACCTGCATTTCTGTATGGATTCCATTGAACTAGTTAAGGAGATTGACTCCGAACGCTTCAGAGGCGATAGGAGCTAACAACCTGTAGTTCATCGAAGTAGCCACGCAAGACTCTTCAAGCAGACCAGCTCCTCGCAGAGAGCACAAACAGTGCCACTTCGGCAATCCGATTCTGGAAAAAATGTCAAAGCTCATCAACGCTTTAGGAAAGGACAAAGCTCGTTTCCTAGCGGTGATGGCACCACATTCAGATTTCTTTTTAAGCTGTTCTGTTTCCTCTTTGGGCACTCGGCTCGACCTAAAGGCTATTGAGATTGGTGTAGCTGTTGGCCTAGCTGACCCCACACTCACCGATCATAGGTGTATTTGCGGGAGGGCGTCAGCTAATCAATTTGGACTCCGCAATCTCGTCTGTTATACGTCAGAAGGAAAGTATGCCAGACATGAGAGGTCAGTGACATCATCAAGCGAAGTCTCGCCATAGCCCGTTGCATAACATAACGGGAACCTCAGGTACTTAAGTCTGACCGAAGACAAACGCTTCCAGACGGAGTCACCATGCTGTCTACTTTGGCTGATACCTACTTACCATACTCTGAAACCGAAAAGGGTGGTGTCGCCAGTTTCAGGGAGACCCAGAAGATTATATATATATATATATATATATATATATATATATATATATATATATATATATATATATATATATATATATATATATATATATAGATATATATATATATATATATATATATATATATATATATATATATATATATATATATATATATATATATAAGGTTGGAGGGGGGGTTGTAAAGGAGGTTTTGTGTACGAAAGGCTTGGACTCCCAGCAAGCGTGCATGAGCGTGTTAGAAGCGAATGGAGACAAATGGTTTTTAGGAATTGATGTGCTGTTGAAGTGTAAGCAAAGTAATATTTATGAAGGGATTCAGGGAAACCGGCGGGCCGGACTTGATCCTTGGAGATGGGAAGTACAG